>NW_024401210.1:0-75924 GCF_905171765.1 Bufo bufo
ATTATACTATGTCTTGTAGAGCCCATAATATTTATAATGGCCCCTATAGTGCCACCAGTGTAAATACTGGAAGCACTACAAGAGACAGTATATTTATTGGGGCACTTAGGGGGCCTTATAAACATTTGGGACACTACAAAAGCCAGTATAAATATTGGGGGGCACTACAGGGGACATTATAAATGTTGGGGGCACTACAGGGGGCACCATTACTAATAAGAACATTCTGGGAGAAGATTAGATACACAGTTCAGCAGACAGTATCACATATGATAGGATTAGATAAAGCAGCTCAGCAAACAGTATCTCACATGCTGGCATTGGATACACAGCGCACCTGCCTTGCAATTTTTGGAAGTCTAATACCTGTTAATGGAGCGGACACTGTGTATGTGCAGGGTGCTCTCCGTTAACTTCAGGACCTGTCGCACAGGTGGTACCTACACCTATCTGACATTTATGGCATATTCTAGCAGTATGCCACTAATGTCCAAGATGGGAATATCCCTTTAATGCATTTCCTATCAGGAGTACATTGGTTACCCATCCTTCAGGGGTTCTGCCCTGTGACTAATCAGTACATACATAAAATACCGATAGAAAACAGGCACAGGAGAAATTGCACAATTTAATATTTAAGAAAAAAAACACAAGAATCTTGTTTTTTAACCACTTACCGCTACGCTAACGCCGAAAGGCGTCATCTCTGCGGCGCTCCCAGGCTACACTAACGCCTAGGCTACACTAACTAACTCGCGTGAGCCGAGATTTCCTGTGAACGCGTGCACACAGGAGCGCGCGTTCACAGGATCGTGTACTGCACAAGTTCTTCTACAGCCTGCCGGCCGCGATCATTGGCTGGCAGGCTGTAGATTTTTGAATCGACGAATGAAATGGTTATGTCAGACGCTATTTTGAAAATAGCGTCTGATATAACTGCTGCTTGGTCCTCTGGTGGTCCCTTTCGCTTGGATCGACCACCAGAGGACACAGGCAGCTCAGTAAGTAGCACCAAATCACCACACTACACATTACACCCCCCCTGTCATTTATTAACCCCTTATTTAGCACCTGATCACCTATATTAGACTCCCTGATCACCCTGTTCACCCCCTTGTCCACCCCCCTGTCACTGATCACCCCCCCTGTAAGGGTCCCTCATCCCTGCCAGTTAGTTAGCTACTTGCTAGGTAGTTTAGCGCCCAGCCCACCGCACCGCAGTCACTGATTAGTCGCTGATTAGCGTCATCGCTGTCGCTAATCAGCACTAGTACTATATAGTATCTGTAAGTGATCAATACTGATCGCAATCAGATCTATATAAGTACATTAGGGTCACCTTAGGTTCTACAAAAAACGCAGTGTTCGCCTGATCAGGCCTGATCTTGTGCGCACACTTGCGTTCAGTCCGCCCTGCCGCAGTGACAGAATTTTATTTTTCCTGATCACTGCAAAAACACCGTAAAATCGCTGCGCCGCTATAAAGATCACTTTTGAGCTTTTTGGATCTTTATTAGCGATCGCAGCTTTACTTCGCAAGCACTCCTTTTTACTAGGTAGGTTTGCTCTTTTTCCCGGGTAGTCTCAGAGGAATACCCCCTAAATTTAGTGAACCCAAAATGTTAAACAAGGGGTATTCCGCTGAAGAGGCCTACAGGATTCTGGCCGTGATGGATGAAAGCGATGGGGACGCCTCATCCGCTGAATCCAGTGGTTCAGAATATGAACCTGTAGACAGCAGTGGCACTCTAACCGCTAGCGAAGATGACGAGGTAGAGGTCCCTGCTGCGGCCAGACGTACCCGATCCCATGTAAGAGTTCTGCCTACCCTGCATGATGATCCTCATTTGCAGCAGAGTGGTGCTAGCGCTGATCTTGCTTATGGTGCGGCATACACCAGCAGCGCAGCACACCCTGGACCTTCTACCAGCACTGCCGTATTCCCTGGTGAAGTGGCGAGCACCAGAAGGGCAGTTCCAGCTGGTACGGTGGCACGTGCAATAACTCCCCTGTCGCAGCCACCGCGTTCACAGGCCCGTAGAACCCTTAGTCTCCCAGAGGTGCTGGCAAATCCTAATTGGCAATCCCCTGATTCCGCCGCACCCGTATTGCCCCCTTTCACCGCCCAGTCTGGAGTTCGCGTGGAGACGGCTCATTTAGGATCGGCCCTTCAGTTTTTTGAGCTGTTTTTCACCGCGGATCTCTATGACCTAGTTATGGCAGAAACCAACCGCTACGCCACACAGTTTATTACCGCCAATCGGGAAAGCTACTATGCCCAGCCTTTTCGGTGGAAACCAGTCACCGTTTCCGAGTTTAATTTTTTTTTGGGCCTTCTCCTCAGCATGGGTCTAACTAAAAAAAATGCATTGCGGTCATATTGATCTAAAGACCCAATACATTACATGGCCATGTTCTCTGCTGCAATGTCTAGGGCACGTTTTGAGGCCATCATGTGCTTTATGCATTTTACGCACCTGTCATCCAAGAGGCCACCCTGCTTATGACCGGCTCCATAAAATTCGGCCCCTCATAGACCATTTGTCATCCAGATTTGCAGATGCGTATACCCCTGATCAAAACATCTGCATAGACGAGTCCCTAGTACATTTTACCGGGCGCCTTGGCATAAAACAGTACATCCCCAGCAAGCGCGCCCGGTATGGGGTCAAACTGTATAAGCTCTGTGAAAGGGCCACAGGCTATACATATCGTTTTAGGGTCTATGAGGGAAAAGACTCAAAACTGGAGCCGGTCGGATGTCCTGACTATCTGGGGAGCAGTGGCAAGATTGTCTGGGACTTGGTGTCACCCTTACTCCACAAGGGGTACCACTTATACGTGGACAATTTTTACTCAAGCGTGGCCCTCTTTCGGCACTTACATCTAGTCGGAATTCAATGCTGTGGCACCGCGCGACCTAGTCGCCGGGGGTTCCCCCAACGGCTCGTTAGTACCCGACTTGCATGGGGGGAGAGGGCTGCCTTGTGTGACCAAGAACTGCTTGCGGTGAAGTGGAGGAACAAGAGGGACGTTTACCTTCTGTCCACCATTCACGCAGACACGACTGTCCAAATTGAACGGGCAACTGGAGTCATTGTGAAACCCCTCTCTGTCTACGACTATAACCTTCACATGGGAGGGGTGGACTTCAATGACCAGATGTTGGCTCCCTATTTAGTTTCCCGACGCACCAAACGCTGGTATAAGAAGGTGTCTGTTTATTTAATTCAATTGGCGATGTTTAATAGTTTTGTTCTCTACAGTAAGGCTGGGAGAACAGGATCCTTCCTAAAATTCCAGGAAGAGATAATTTCAGAACTCCTGTATCCAGCAGGGTCCGTGCCCCAAAGCCCTGATGTAGTGAGCCGGCTACATGGCAGACACTTCCCGTCTGTCTATTCTGGTACCCCAACTCAACGTTCCCCAAGAAAAAGATGTCGTGTCTGTAGCAGGGATGGAATAAGGCGTGACACCACCTTTTTTTGTCCTGACTGTCCTGACCAGCCTGCCCTATGCATAGGGGAGTGTTTCCGCAAGTTCCACACTCAGGAACACTATTAGTGTAGGGATTGCGTCACACAGGACAGGCACACAGGGGTCTTAGGGCCCTTTCACACAGAGCTGCCACAAACCTCTCCTTTCACCTGGGACAAAGTGCATAATGTACTTCGCCACATCTCTGGGCGATTTGCACTTTGCACATTGTCCCATGGGGAAGGAGAGGTTTGTCCTATAAAGGTAAAAAAAAAAAAATAATAATTACCGGTAAGCAAAAAAGTTATTGTTCTGTTTCAAAAGTTTATAAAAGTTAATGTTCTCTAAAGTTAATGTTAATAAATTTATTGTGTTGCGGCCTGTTTTTTTTTTTTTTACCTTCTAGGTGGACCAAGCGCTCAAGCAGCTGCAGCACTGATGTGCATTCTGACAGAAGCATTGCGCTGCTGTCAGATTACACAAAAGTCGGTGTATGCGGCGCTGCAAGACGAGATTTCTCCTCTGCAGTAAAAGATACGTTTGCCGAGGCAAATGAGCTGAGGAGGCGGCGGTGTTCATATGCTTTGGCAAACACTTTGTATATATAAAAAAAATAAAAAAATCCCGGCAATGATTTATTCATCCACATCGATTGATGTGAATGGAGAAATCTGGTTTGCCAGGGCATACGAGCTAAGTGGGTATGGATGTTGGGCGGAGCTCCTATGTCCTGGCAGACGCCTTTCCCCTCCTTTTACTTTTTGGCAGAGATTTTTTCATCCACATTGATCGATGCGAATGAAGAAATCTGTGCCGTTCATTTTTTCTTTCAGCCCAGAGGCTGAACGGAAAAAAAAAATCTCATTACCCGTATGCTCAATATAAGGAGAATAGCAGAAACTCCTAATGCTGGCCATACATGTAAAGACTGCGGAGACCCTCAAATGCCAGGGCAGTACAAACACCCCACAAATGACCCCATTTTGGAAAGAAGACACCCCAAGGTATTCGCTGAGGGGCATATTGAGTCCAGGAAAGATTGAAATTTTTGTCCCAAGTTAGCGGAAAGGGAGACTTTGTGAGAAAAAACAAAAAATATCAATTTCCGCTAACTTGTCAAAAAAAATAAAAAATTTCTTTGAACTCGCCATGCCCCTCATTGATTACCTTGGGGTGTCTTCTTTCCAAAATGGGGTCACATGTAGGGTATTTATACTGCCCTGGCATTTTAGGGGCCCTAAAGCGTGCGAAGAAGTCTGGGATCCAAATGTCTAAAAATGCCCTCCTAAAAGGAATGTGGGCCCCTTTGCGCATCTAGGCTGCAAAAAAGTGTCACACATGTGGTATCGCCGTACTCAGGAGAAGTTGGGGAATGTGTTTTGGGGTGTTATTTTACATATACCCATGCTGGGTGATATAAATATCTTGGTCAAATGCCAATTTTGTATAAAAAAAATGGGAAAAGTTGTCTTTTGCCGAGATATTTCTCTCACCCAGCATGGGTATATGTAAAAAGACACCCCAAAACACATTGCCCAACTTCTCCTGAGTACGGTGATACCACATGTGTGACACTTTTTTGCAGCCAAGGTGGGCAAATGGGCCCACATTCCAAAGAGCACCTTTTGGATTCCACAGGCCATTTTTTACAGATTTTGATTTGAAACTACTTCGCACGCATTTGGGCCCCTAAAAGGCCAGGGCAGTATAACTACCCAAAAAGTGACCCCATTTTGGAAAGAAGACACCCCAAGGTATTCCGTGAGGGGCATGGCGAGTTCCTAGAATTTTTTATTTTTTGTCACAAGTTAGCGGAAAATTATGTTTTTTTTTTTGTTTGTTTTTTTACAAAGTCTCATATTCCACTAACTTGTGACAAAAAATAAAAACTTCCATGAACTCACTATGCCCATCATGAAATAACTTGGGGTGTCTTCTTTCCAAAATGGGGTCACTTGTGGGGTAGTTATACTGCCCTGGCATTTTAGGGGCCCAAATGCGTGCAAAGTAGTTTGAAATCAAAATGTGTAAAAAATGGCCTGTGAAATCCGAAATGTGCTCTTTGGAATGTGGGCCCCTTTGCCCACCTAGGCTGCAAAAATGTGTCACACATGTGGTATCAACGTACTCAGGAGAAGTTGGGGAATGTGTTTTGGGCTGTCATTTTAAATATCTTGGTCAAATGCCAACTTTGTATAAAAAAATGGGAAAAGTTGTCTTTTGCCGAGATATTTCTCTCACCCAGCATGGGTATATGTAAAAAGACACCCCAAAACACATTGCCCAACTTCTCCTGAGTACGGCGATACCACATGTGTATTCGCATTCGGGCCCCTAAAATGCCAGGGCAGTATAACTACCCTACAAGTGACCCCATTTTGGAAAGAAGACACCCCCAGGTATTTCGTGATGGGCATAGTGAGTTCATGGAAGTTTTTATTTTTTGTCACAAGTTAGTGGAATATGAGACTTTGCAAGAAAAAAAAAAAAAATCATAATTTTCCGCTAACTTGTGACAAAAAATAAAAAAATCTAGGAACTCACTATGCCCATCAGCGAATACCTTAGGGTGTCTACTTTCCAAAATGGCATTATTTGTGGGGTTTTTCTACTGTCTGGCCATTGTAGAACCTCAGGAAACAGGACAGGTGCTCAGAAAGTCAGAGCTGCTTCAAAAAGCGGAAATTCACATTTTTGTACCATAGTTTGTAAACGCTATAAATTTTACCCAAACCATTTTTTTTTTACCCAAACATTTTTTTTTATCAAAGACATTTATATATGGATGTCGTTTTTCTTGCAAAATTTTACAACTGAAAGTGAAAAATGTCATTTTTTTGCTAAAAAATCAGTAAATTTCGATTAATAACAAAAAAAGTAAAAATGTCAGCAGCAATGAAATACCACCAAATGAAAGCTCTATTAGTGAGAAGAAAAGGAGGTAAAATTCATTTGGGTGGTAAGTTGCATGACCAAGCAATAAACCGCTAAAGTTGTGGAGTGCCGATTTGTAAAAAAGGGCCTGGTCTTTAGGGGGGTATAAACCTGTGGTCCTTAAAGGGATTCTGTCACCAGTTTCTTACCCCCCCATTTAAAAATATGGTTATGTTCATGGAGCACTAGCGATTCCTAATGTGGTCTTATAACAGAAATCCGTAGGCTCATTTTGTCTAAAAAACGTTATAACTAACCTGTCATTCATCTCACAAATGTGCCCAAGGGGATGATCATGTCTTCCAGATGCCGCCCGTACCCGCCGCCGTTTGTGCCCAGCTCCTCCTTTGCTGTCATCAGCGCCGCCTCAGAATCCTTTGCTACGCCTCCGGCTCTCCCTCACTCCCCCCTCCTTCTTCTCTAACATCCGGCGCGTGCGCACAGGCCTGTGCCTGATGCGCCCGTGCGGACTTCTCCGTTCGGCTTCATAGAGCGAAGTGCCGCACGGAGAAGTCCGCACGGGCGCATCAGGCACAGGCCTGTGCGCACGCGCGGGATGTTAGAGAAGAAGGAGGAGGGAGTGATGTAAGATATCCCAAAAAGGATATCTTACATTGAAGGTGCTGATAGTGTCATTCAGAAAAATTTAACACACACGCTACCGTGCAGATACAAGTCTAATTCTGTGATTAAACCTATACCTGTCACACAGCGCAAAAAAAAACAGGCCTCACATTTCTATTCAACCAAATCTGTACTGTTTTAGCTGGTCAAGTTATTTGTAGTGACCGTAAAAGCACATTTTTTGTTCTGGGTTGAAAAACTATTCCCAAATTTGACATTCTCAAAATAACTAGTTTCTGCTATATGAGGCCTACTTGAAATCTATCCCAAAAAGGATATCTTACATTGAAGGTGCTGATAGTGTCATTCAGAAAAATGTAACACACATGCTACCGTGCAGATACAAGTCTAATTCTGTGATTAAACCTATACCTGTCACACAGCGCAAAAAAAAACAGGCCTCACATTTCTATTCAACCAAATCTGTACTGTTTTAGCTGGTCAAGTTATTTGTAGTGACCGTAAAAGCACATTTTTTGTTCTGGGTTGAAAAACTATTCCCAAATTTGCCATTCTCAAAATAACTAGTTTCTGCTATATGAGGCCTACTTGAAATCTATCCCAAAAAGGATATCTTACATTGAAGGTGCTGATAGTGTCATTCAGAAAAACCTACACACACGCTACCTTGCAGATACAAGTCTAATTCTGTGATTAAACCTATACCTGTCACACAGCGCAAAAAAAAACAGGCCTCACATTTCTATTCAACCAAATCTGTACTGTTTTAGCTGGTCAAGTTATTTGTAGTGACCGTAAAAGCACATTTTTTGTTCTGGGTTGAAAAACTATTCCCAAATTTGCCATTCTCAAAATAACTAGTTTCTGTTATATGAGGCCTACTTGAAATCTATCCCAAAAAGGATATCTTACATTGAAGGTGCTGATAGTGTCATTCAGAAAAACCTAACACACACGCTACCGTGCAGATACAAGTCTAATTCTGTGATTAAACCTATACCTGTCACACAGCGCAAAAAAAAACAGGCCTCACATTTCTATTCAACCAAATATGTACTGTTTTAGCTGGTCAAGTTATTTGTAGTGACTGTAAAAGCACATTTTTTGTTCTGGGTTGAAAAACTATTCCCAAATTTGCCATTCTCAAAATAACTAGTTTCTGCTATATGAGGCCTACTTGAAATCTATCCCTAAAAGGATATCTTACATTGAAGGTGCTGATAGTGTCATTCAGAAAAATTTAACACACACGCTACCGTGCAGATACAAGTCGAATTCTGTGATTAAACCTATACCTGTCACACAGCGCAAAAAAAAACAGGCCTCACATTTCTATTCAACCAAATCTGTACTGTTTTAGCTGGTCAAGTTATTTGTAGTGACCATAAAAGCACACTTTTTGTTCTAGGTTGAAAAACTATTCCCAAATTTGCCATTCTCAAAATTGTGGTGAACGGGAACAATGAGGAAAACATCTAATAAGGGACGCGGACGTGGACATGGTCGTAGTGGTGTTAGTGGACCCTCTGGTGTTGGGAGAGGACGTGGCCGTTCTGCCACAGCCACACGTCCTAGTGAACCAACTACCTCAGTTCCCAGTAGCCAGCAGAATTTACAGCGATATTTGGTGGGGCCCAATGCCGTTCTAAGGATGGTAAGGCCTGAGCAGGTACAGGCATTAGTCAATTGGGTGGCCGACAGTGGATTCAGCACGTTCACATTATCTCCCACCCAGTCTTCTGCAGAAAGCGCACAGATGGCACATGAAAACCAAGCCCATCGGTCTGTCACATCACCCCCATGCATATCAGGGAAACTGTCTGAGCCTCAAGTTATGCAGCAGTCTCTTATGCTGTTTGAAGACTCTGCTGCCAGGGTTTCCCAAGGGCATCCACCTAGCCCTTCCCCAGGGGTGGAAGAGATAGAATGCACTAACGCACAACCACTTATTTTTCCTGATGATCAGGACATGGGAATACCACCTCAGCACGTCTCTGATGATGACGAAACACAGGTGCCAACTGCTGCGTCTTTCTGCAGTGTTCAGACTGAACAGGAGGTCAGGGATCAAGACTGGGTGGAAGACGATGCAGGGGACGATGAGGTCCTAGACCCCACATGGAATGAAGGTCGTGCCACTGACTTTTACAGTTCGGAGGAAGAGGCAGTGGTGAGACCGAGCCAACAGCGTAGCAAAAGAGGGAGCAGTGGGCAAAATCAGAACACCCGCCGCCAAGAGACTCCGCCGCCATCTGGGACTGAGCACCCCAAAGGCAGCTTCAAGGAGTTCCCTGGCATGGCACTTCTTCAAACAATGTGCTGACGACAAGACCCGAGTGGTTTGCACGCTGTGCCATCAGAGCCTGAAGCGAGGCATTAACGTTCTGAACCTTAGCACAACCTGCATGACCAGGCACCTGCATGCAAAGCATGAACTGCAGTGGAGTAAACACCTTAAAAACAAGGAAGTCACTCAGGCTCCCCCTGCTACCTCTTCTGCTGCTGCCGCCGCCTCGGCCTCTTCTGCTGCTGCCGCCGCCTCGGCCTCTTCCTCCGCCTCTGGAGGAACGTTGGCACCTGCCGCCCAGCAAACATGGGATGTACCACCAACACCACCACCTGCGTCACCAAGCATCTCAACCATGTCACACGGCAGCGTTCAGCTCTCCATCTCACAAACATTTGAGAGAAAGCGTAAATTCCCACCTAGCCACCCTCGATCCCTGGACCTGAATGCCAGCATTTCTAAACTACTGGCCTATGAAATGCTGTCATTTAGGCTGGTGAACACACACAGCTTCAAACAGCTCATGTCGCTTGCTGTCCCACAGTATGTTGTTCCCAGCCGGCACTACTTCTCCAAGAGAGCCGTGCCTTCCCTGCACAACCAAGTGTCCGATAAAATCAAGTGTGCACTGCGCAACGCCATCTGTGGCAAGGTCCACCTAACCACAGATACGTGGACCAGTAAGCACGGCCAGGAACGCTATATCTCCCTAACTGCACACTGGGTAAATGTAGTGGCGGCTGGGCCCAAGGCGGAGAGCTGTTTGGCGCACGTCCTTCCGCCGCCAAGGATCGCAGGGCAACATTCTTTGCCTCCTGTCTCCTCCTCCTCCTACTCAGCTTCCTCCTCCTCTTCTTCCACCTGCTCATCCAGTCAGCCACACACCTTCACCACCAACTTCAGCACAGCCCGGGGTAAACGTCAGCAGGCCGTTCTGAAACTCATATGTTTGGGGGACAGGCCCCACACCGCACAGGAGTTGTGGCTAGGTATAGAACAACAGACCGACGAGTGGCTGCTGCCGGTGAGCCTCAAGCCCGGCCTGGTGGTGTGCGATAATGGTCGAAATCTCGTTGCAGCTCTGGGACTAGCCGGTTTGACGCACATCCCTTGCCTGGCGCATGTGCTGAATTTGGTGGTGCAGAAGTTCATTCGCAACTACCCCGACATGTCAGAGCTGCTGCATAAAGTGCGGGCCGTCTGTTCGCGCTTCCGGCATTCACACCCTGCGAAGAGGAAGAGGAGGAAGAGGGGTCATTTTTAGCACTTTCAGGCCAGTCTCTTCGAAGTGACTCAGAGGGAGGTTTTTTGCAACACCAGAGGCCAGGTACAAATGTGGCCAGACAGGGCCCACTACTGGAGGACGAGGAGGACGAGGATGAGGAGGAGGTGGAGGAGGATGAGGATGAAGCATGTTCACAGCGGGGTGGCACCCAAAGCAGCTCGGGCCCATCACTGGTGCGTGGCTGGGGGGAAACACAGGACGATGACGATACGCCTCCCACAGAGGACAGCTTGTCCTTACCTCTGGGCAGCCTGGCACACATGAGCGACTACATGCTGCAGTGCCTGCGCAACGACAGCAGAGTTGCCCACATTTTAACGTGTGCGGACTACTGGGTTGCCACCCTGCTGGATCCCCGGTACAAAGACAATGTGCCCACCTTACTTCCTACACTGGAGCGTGATAGGAAGATGCGCGAGTACAAGCGCACGTTGGTAGACGCGCTACTGAGAGCATTCCCAAAAGTCACAGGGGAACCAGTGGAAGCCCAAGGCGAAGGCAGAGGAGGAGCAAGAGGTCGCCAACGCAGCTGTGTCACGGCCAGCTCCTCTGAGGGCAGGGTTAGCATGGCAGAGATGTGGAAAAGTTTTGTCACCACGCCACAGCTAACTGCACCACCACCTGATACGGAACGTGTTAGCAGGAGGCAACATTTCACTAACATGGTGGAACAGTACCTGTGCACACCCCTCCACGTACTGACTGATGGTTCGGCCCCATTCAACTTCTGGGTCTCCAAATTGTCCACGTGGCCAGAGCTAGCCTTTTATGCCTTGGAGGTGCTGGCCTGCCCGGCGGCCAGCGTTTTGTCTGAACGTGTATTCAGCACGGCAGGGGGCGTCATTACAGACAAACGCAGCCGCCTGTCTACAGCCAATTTGGACAAGCTGACGTTCATAAAAATGAACCAGGCATGGATCCCACAGGACCTGTCCATCCCTGGTGCAGATTAGATATTAACTACCTCCCCTTAACAATATATTATTCTACTCCAGGGCACTTCCTCATTCAATCCTATTTTTATTTTCATTTTACCATTATATTGCGGGGCAACCCAAAGTTGAATTAACCTCTCCTCTGCCTGGGTGTCGGGGCCTAAATGTGTGACAGTGGCCTGTTCCAGTGGTGGGTGACGTGAAGCCTGATTCTCTGCTATGACATGAAGACAGATTCTGTGCTGACATAAGGCCAAATTCTCTGTTACGGGACCTCTCTCCTCTGTCTGGGTGCCGGGGCCTAAATATGTGACAGTGGCCTGTTCCAGTGGTGGGTGACGTGAAGCCTGATTCTCTGCTATGACATGAAGACAGATTCTGTGCTGTCATAAGGCCAGATTCTCTGTTACGGGACCTCTCTCCTCTGTCTGGGTGCCGGGGCCTAAATATGTGACAGTGGCCTGTTCCAGTGGTGGGTGACATGAAGCCTGATTCTCTGCTATGACATGAAGACTGATTCTGCGCTGACATAAGGCCAGATTCTCTGTTACGGGACCTCTCTCCTCTGTCTGGGTGACGGGGCCTAAATATCTGACAGTGGCCTGTTCCAGTGGTGGGTGACGTGAAGCCTGATTCTCTGCTATGACATGAAGACTGATTCTGCGCTGACATAAGGCCAGATTCTCTGTTACGGGACCTCTCTCCTCTGTCTGGGTGCCGGGGCCTAAATATGTGACAGTGGCCTGTTCCAGTGGTGGGTGACGTGAAGCCTGATTCTCTGCTATGACATGAAGACAGATTCTGTGCTGACATAAGGCCAGATTCTCTGTTACGGGACCTCTCTCCTCTGTCTGGGTGCCGGGGCCTAAATATGTGACAGTGGCCTGTTCCAGTGGTGGGTGACGTGAAGCCTGATTCTCTGCTATGACATGAAGACAGATTCTGTGCTGACATATGGCCAGATTCTCTGTTACGGGACCTCTCTCCTCTGCCTGGGTGCCTGGGCCTAAATATGTGACAGTGGCCTGTTCCAGTGGTGGGTGACGTGAAGCCTGATTCTCTGCTATGACATGAAGACTGATTCTGCGCTGACATAAGGCCAGATTCTCTGTTACGGGACCTCTCTCCTCTGTCTGGGTGCCGGGGCCTAAATATGTGACAGTGGCCTGTTCCAGTGGTGGGTGACGTGAAGCCTGATTCTCTGCTATGACATGAAGACAGATTCTGTGCTGACATAAGGCCAGATTCTCTGTTACGGGACCTCTCTCCTCTGCCTGGGTGCCTGGGCCTAAATATGTGACAGTGGCCTGTTCCAGTGGTGGGTGACGTGAAGCCTGACTCTCTGCTATGACATGAAGACTGATTCTGCGCTGACATAAGGCCAGATTCTCTGTTACGGGACCTCTCTCCTCTGTCTGGGTGCCGGGGCCTAAATGTGTTACATTGGACTGTTCCAGTGGTGGGTGACGTGAAGCCTGATTCTCTGCTATGACATGAAGACTGATTCTGTGCTGACATAAGGCCAGATTCTCTGTTATGGGACCTCTCTCCTCTGTCTGGGTGCCGGGGCCTAAATATGTGACAGTGGCCTGTTCCAGTGGTGGGTGACGTGAAGCCTGATTCTCTGCTATGACATGAAGACTGATTCTGCGCTGACATGAAGCCAGATTCTCTGCTATGGCATGAAGAGACTGATTCTCTGCTGACATGAAGCCAGATTCTTTGCTATGGCATGAAGAGACTGATTCTCTGCTGACGTGAAGCCAGATTCTCTGCTATGGGACCTCTGTCCAATTGATATTGGTTAATTTTTATTTTTTTTATTTTTATTTTAATTTATTTCCCTATCCACATTTGTTTGCAGGGGATTTACCTACATGTTGCTGCCTTTTGCAGCCCTCTAGCTCTTTCCTGGGCTGTCTTACAGCCTTTTTAGTGCCGAAAAGTTCGGGTCCCCATTGACTTCAATGGGGTTCGGGTTCGGGACGAAGTTCGGGTCGGGTTCGGATCCCGAACCCGAACATTTCCGGGAAGTTCGGCCAAACTTCTCGAACCCGAACATCCAGGTGTTCGCTGAACTCTACTTACCGGTGATTTTAATTTTAATTTTATTTTTTTACCTTTATAGAACAAACCTCTCCTTCCCCATGGGACAATGTGCAAAGCGCAAATCGCCCAAAGATGTGGCGAAGTACATTATGCACTTTATCCCAGGTGAAAGGAGAGGTTTGCAGCAGTTGTGAGAGAAAGGGCCCTAATAGCCCTGTGTGCCTGTCCTGTGAGATGCAATCCCTATGCTAAGTGTACCTGTGTGTGGTACTTCCGGAAACACTCTCCTAAGCATAGGGCAGGGTTGTCAGGGCAGTCAGGACAGAAATAGCGGGTGTCACGCCTTATTCCACTCCTGCTACAGGCACGACATTTTTTTCGGGGTGGCGGTTGGGTTGAGGTACCAGGAACGACACTGGGGAAATGTCGCTCGTGTAGACAGCTCACTACACTAGTGGTTGGGGCCACGGAACCTCCTGGATACAGGAGGTTCTCGATGATCTCTTCCTGAAATTTGAGGAAGGATCGTGTTTTCCCAGCCTTACTGTAGAGAACAAAACTATTATAGGCAGCCAATTGAATTAAATATACAGAAACCTTCTTATACCAGCGTCTGGTGCGTCGGGAAACTAAATAGGGAGCCAACATCTGGTCATTGAAGTCCACCCCTCCCATGTGCGCATTATAGTCGTGGACACAGAGGGGCTTTTCAATGACACGGGTTGCCCTTTCAATTTGGATTGTCGTGTCTGCGTGAATGGAGGAGAGCATGTAAACGTCACGCTTGTCTCTCCATTTCACCGCGAGCAGTTCTTGGTTACACAAGGCAGCCCTCTCCCCCCTTGCAAGACGGGTGGTAACGAGCCGTTGGGGGAAGCCCACACGACTAGGTCGCACGGTGCCACAGGCGCCAATCTGTTCTAGGAACAAATGCCTGAAGAGGGGCACACTTGTGTAAAAATTGTCCACATAAAGATGGTACCCCTTGCCAAATAAGGGTGACACCAAGTCCCAGACTGTCTTCCCACTGCTCCCCAGGTAGTCAGGGCAACCGACCGGCTCCAGGGTCTGATCTTTTCCCTCATAGATCCGAAATTTGTGGGTATAGCCTGTGGCCCTTTCACAGAGCTTATACAATTTGACCCCATACCGGGCACGCTTGCTTGGAATGTATTGTTTGAAGCCAAGGCGCCCGGTAAAATGTATTAGGGACTCGTCTATGCAGATGTTTTGCTCGGGGGTATACAAATCTGCAAATTTCTGGTTGAAGTGGTCTATGAGGGACCGAATTTTGTGGAGCCGGTCAAAAGCTGGGTGGCCGCTGGGACGAGAGGTGCTGTTGTCGCTAACGTGCAGGAAACGCAGGATGGTCTCAAAATGTGTCCTGGACATAGCAGCAGAGAACATGGGCATGTAATGAATCGGGTTCGTGGACCAATATGACCGTAATTCATGCTTTTTAGTTAGACCCATGTTGAGGAGATGGCCCAGAAAAATTTTAATTTCGGAAACTTGGACTGGTTTCCACCGGAAAGGCTGGGCATAAAAGCTTCCCGGGTTGGCGGATATAAATTGAGTGGCATACTGATGTGTTTCTGCCACGACTGAGTCCAAGAGCTCCGCAGTCAAAAACAGTTCAAAAAATCCAAGGGCCGAACCGATCTGAGCTGTCTCAACCCGAACTCTAGACTGGGCGGTGAAAGGGGGAACTACAGGTGCGGCTGAAGTTGGTGACTGCCAATCAGGGTTTGCCAGCACCTCAGGGACTCTAGGGGCTCTACGGGCCTGTCTGCGCGGTGGCTGCGACGGGGTAACTACTGCACGTGCCACCGTACCAGCTTCAACTGCCCTTCTGGTGCTCGCCACTTCACCAGGTTGTACGGCAGTGCTGGTACTAGGTCCAGGATGGGCTGCGCTGCTGGTGTATGCCTCACCACGTAATCCGACAGCGCCAGCCCCACTCTGCTGCCCTTGAAACGGATCCTGCACAACCTGTGGTCTAGCGACACGGGGCCTGGTACGCCTAGTGCTATCAGGGACCTCAACCTCCTCGTCCGAACTTTGGGTCAGAGTGCCACTGCTTTCTACAGGTTCATATTCTGACCCGCTAGATTCGTCAGATGAGGGTTCCCATTCCTCATCCGACTGGGTCAGAATCCTGTAGGCCTCTTCAGAAGAATACCCCCTGTTTGACATTTGGACTACTAAATTTAGGGGTATTCCCTGAGACTACCCAAGAAAAAAAGCAAGCCTGTCTTACAAAGGGGAGGCTAGCGAAGTACCGGAGGCCGCTGCGGTTGATAAAAAATATCAAAACTGATTTTTTCTATCGCCGCAGTGCTTGTAAAGTGATTGTGCAGTGATAAAAAAAAAATAATTTTTTTGTCACTGCGGTGGGGCGGGTGTGGGTGAACGCACGTGTGGGCGACCGATCAGGCCTGATCGGGCAAACACTGCGTTTTGGGTGGAGGGCGAACTAAGGTGACACTAATACAATTATAGATCTGACTGTGATCAGTTTTGATCACTTACAGATACTATAAAAGTACAAATGCTGATTAGCGATACGCTAATCAGCGAATAAAAGTGACTGCGGTGCGGTGCGGTGGGCGCTAACTGACGCTAACTACCTAACCAAGGGACCTAAACTATCCTAAACCTAACCGTTAATACTAGTGAAAAAAAAAAAATTACAGTTTACACTGATCACTTTTTTCCCTTTCACTTGGTGATTGACAGGGGGCGATCAAGGGGTTAATTTGGATGATGGGGGTAATGGAAGGTGATCTGGGGCTAAGGGCAGTGTTTGGTGGGTACTCACAGTTTTGTCTGCTCCTCTGCTGGATCCAACCGACGAAAAGGACCAGCAGAGGAGCAGACAAGCCATTTAACACCTTATATTTACTAATGGCTTCTGATTCGGTTTTTTAAAAATCAGCAACCTGCCAGCAACGATCGTTGGCTGGCAAATTGCTGATGCAATACTCCTCGAACTTTTGCCGGCCCGCGATGCGCATGCGCGGGCCGGCTGTGACCGAAATCTCGCGTCTCGCGAGAGGACGCGTATATGCGTCCAGGAGGAATCAATCAACCACCTCCAGGACGCGTCGCTGCGTTCGGCGGTCCGGAGGTGGTTAAGGGAGATAGAGGCTACGTCGTCACATTCTCCTGGGATTCTTCCATTGGAGGAGGTTCAGTGTCACACCTGAGGCTGATTTTCGGGGGCCGCAGAGGGTCATACAAAGCTCTGACATTGTATACATTGTAAACAAATAGAAAATAAAGATCAGCAAAAACAAGTCTCAAACACATGAAGAAAAAGCCGGACAAACTTACCCGATCTGGTCCTGTGCTGCTCGTCAGAGGCCCCTAAAGGAGAGAGCCAGCCCTGCAGACTGAGGCTGGGGTCAGTGCGTCACCTCAACGGGCACAGGGGCACAGGAGAAATGGCACAATTTAATATTTAAGAAAAAAAACACAAGCATCTTGTTTTTTTAAAGAAACACACAGAGAAAACTTTCTTTATTAAAAAATGGTCTTGGATTTCTGTGGCTTCGGCCCTTTAAGGGAGATGGAGGCTCCTTCTTCACATTCTCCTGGGATTCTTCCATTGGAGGAGGTTCAGTGAAAGTGTACAAAGAGGGCCATAACTCATATCCTTGTCTAAATGCATACACTGCTAACTGGGAGAGAATTGCACTGTGTACAGTTGGAACTATGTTTTGCTATAGTTAGATGTACTACAATTCCTATTTTGCTGTACAGTAAAGAGAGATGTTTATTTTTCTACCAATGGCCTATTTTTCTGACTCCTACATCATTTGCTGGCCATTGCACTCTACATACCCTGCCTTTAACCCATTCAGACACCTAACATCACGGGCATAAGTTCGCCAGATAATTATACCGTGTCTTGTAGAGCCCATAATATTTATAATGGCCCCTATAGTGCCACCAGTGTAAATACTGGAAGTACTACAAGAGACAGTATATTTATTGGGGCACTTAGGGGGCCTTATAAACATTTGGGACACTACAAAAGCCAGTATAAATATTGGGGGACACTACAGGGGACATTATAAATTTTGCGGGGCACTAAAGGGAGCATTATAAATACTGGGGGCACCATTACTAATAAGTACATTCTGGGAGAAGATTAGATACACAGTTCAGCAGACAGTATCACATATGATAGGATTAGATAAAGCAGCTCAGCAAACAGTATCTCGCATGATGGCATTAGATACACAGCGCACCTGCCTTGCAATTTTTGGAAGTCTAATACCAGTTAATGGTGCGGACACTGTGTATGTGCAGGGTGCTCTCCGTTAACTTCAGGACCTGTCGCACAGGTGGTACCTACACCTATCTGACATTTATGGCATATTCTAGCAGTATGCCACTAATGTCCAAGATGGGAATATCCCTTTAATGCATTTCCTATCAGGAGTACATTGGTTACCCATCCTTCAGGGGTTCTGCCCTGTGACTAATCAGTACATACATAAAATACTGATAGAAAACGGGCACAGGAGAAATGGCACAATTTCATATTTAAGAAAAAAAACACAAGCATCTTGTTTTTTTAAAGAAACACACAGAGAAAACTTTCTTTATTAAAAAATGGTCTTGGATTTCTGTGGCTTCGGCCCTTTAAGGGAGATGGAGGCTCCTTCTTCACATTCTCCTGGGATTCTTACATTGGAGGAGGTTCAGTGAACACCTGAGGCTGATTTGCGGGGGCCGCAGAGGGTCATACAAAACTCTCACATTGTATACAGCAAATAGAAAATAAAGATCAGCAAAAACAAGTCTCAAACACATGAAGAAAAAGCTGGACAAACTTACCCGATCTGGTCCTGTGCTGCTCGTCAGAGGCCCCTAAAGGAGAGAGCCAGCCCTGCAGACTGAGGCTAAGGTCAGTGCGTCACCTCGATATATACCCACCGCCCTTTATGACATCATATGTAAATGAGCCATAGCCCCCATTTTGATGTCACAAGAAAGAGAGTCATCTGCCAGGATTCTAATCATGACATCACAAACAGTGTCTCAACATGACAGCGGCCATTTTGAATGTAATAATGTACAGACTATAGATAATGGGTTAGCACTTTTTCCTTGCAGCCCCCCAGAGCAGGGGGTATCTGCAAATGGTTTGCTCTTTAATCTAATTTTTTGGTATGTACAGTATTGTTTTTCTATATTTAAAACCCAGCTTAGCCATGTATGGATGGCCTAGCCAAGGTTTATTAATCCTGGCTTAGTCCTTTGCAGGAGATTGGGTGGTAACCAGGATCTGCCCCCAGCTCAGTTTGGCGGGTGATTAGTGAGAGTTCAGCAAGGAAGAAATTTTTGCCTAATGCTCCCTCCTCTTAGGCCCAAGAAACACACTAGACTAACAGATCTCTGCAAGATCCACGGAAAAAGAGAAAAGGAGAGTAAAGAAGATCTTAGAATCTGCATAGCCAAGCATTGGAGTCAGCAAGGTAATCTGTGACTACAGCCATTCAGACTTTGCTACACTGAGGGACACTGTTAAGACACCCTTCACACCTGGACACACCCTGGCCAGATGCTCCATCAAACCGCTGTATCCTGCAATGGACATTATAGCCATTACAGCCAAGGTACTGTTGCCAGCCATAGATTTTGTTGAGACTTTAGCAACAAAGTCTACAAAGAGGGCCATAACTCATATCCTTGTCTAAATGCATACACTGCTAACTGGGAGAGAATTGCACTGTGTACAGTTGGAACTATGTTTTGCTATAGTTAGATGTACTACAATTCCTATTTTGCTGTACAGTAAAGAGAGATGTTTATTTTTCTACCAATGGCCTATTTTTCTGACTCCTACATCATTTGCTGGCCATTGCACTCTACATACCCTGCCTTTAACCCATTTAGACACCTAACATCACGGGCATAAGTTCGCCAGATAATTATACCGTGTCTTGTAGACATGACAGTGGCCATTTTGAATGTAATAATGTACAGACTATAGATAATGGGTTAGCAGTTTTTACCTTGCAGCCCCCCAGAGCAGGGGGTATCTGCAAATGGTTTGCTCTTTAATCTAATTATATGGTATGTGCAGTATTGTTTTTCTATATTTAAAACCCAGCTTAGCCATGTATGGATGGCCCAGCCAAGGTTTATTAATCCTGGCTTAGTCCTTTGCTGGAGATTGGGTGGTAACCAGGATCTGCCCCAAGCTCAGTTTGGCGAGTGATTAGTGAGAGTTCAGCAAGGAAGAAATTTTTGCCTAATGCTCCCTCCTCTTAGGCCCAAGAAACACACTAGACTAACAGATCTCTGCAAGATCCACGGAAAAAGAGAAAAGGAGAGTAAAGAAGATCTTAGAATCTGCATAGCCAAGCATTGGAGTCAGCAAGGTAATCTGTGACTACAGCCATTCAGACTTTGCTACACTGAGGGACACTGTTAAGACACCCTTCACACCTGGACACACCCTGGCCAGATGCTCCATCAAACCCCTGTATCCTGCAATGGACATTATAGCCATTACAGCCAAGGTACTGTTGCCAGCCATAGATTTTGTTGAGACTTTAGCAACAAAGTGTACAAAGAGGGCCATAACTCATATCCTTGTCTAAATGCATACACTGCTAACTGGGAGAGAATTGCACTGTGTACAGTTGGAACTATGTTTTGCTATAGTTAGATGTACTACAATTCCTATTTTGCTGTACAGTAAAGAGAGATGTTTATTTTTCTACCAATGGCCTATTTTTCTGACTCCTACATCATTTGCTGGCCATTGCACTCTACATACCCTGCCTTTAACCCATTTAGACACCTAACATCACGGGCATAAGTTCGCCAGATAATTATACCGTAGAGCCCATACACAAAGAGGGCCATAACTCATATCCTTGTCTAAATGCATACACTGCTAACTGGGAGAGAATTGCACTGTGTACAGTTGGAACTATGTTTTGCTATAGTTAGATGTACTACAATTCCTATTTTGCTGTACAGTAAAGAGAGATGTTTATTTTTCTACCAATGGCCTATTTTTCTGACTCCTACATCATTTGCTGGCCATTGCACTCTACATACCCTGCCTTTAACCCATTTAGACACCTAACATCACGGGCATAAGTTCGCCAGATAATTATACCGTAGAGCCCATAATATTTATAATGGCCCCTATAGTGCCACCAGTGTAAATACTGGAAGCACTACAAGAGACAGTATATTTATTGGGGCACTTAGGGGGCCTTATAAACATTCGGGACACTACAAAAGCCAGTATAAATATTGGGGGGCACTACATGGGACATTATAAATGTTGGGGGCACTACAGGGAGCATTATAAATACTGGGGGCACCATTACTAATAAGTACATTCTGGGAGAAGATTAGATACACATTTCAGCAGACAGTATCACATATGATAGGATTAGATAAAGCAGCTCAGCAAACAGTATCTCACATGATGGCATTGGATACACAGCGCACCTGCCTTGCAATTTTTGGAAGTCTAATACCAGTTAATGAAGCGGACACTGTGTATGTGCAGGGTGCTCTCCGTTAACTTCAGGACCTGTCGCACAGGTGGTACCTACACCTATCTGACATTTATAGCCTATTCTAGCAGTATAGAAAGTGTAGTAGGGCACACCTACACTTGAGGTGTGCCCTACTACACTTTCTATTTCGTTTAATTTCTTTGAAGATTGGGTGTAATCTTCCTGCAGGTGCACCCACTCCATTTTTTGCCTAGGAGGTGAGCCTTCTCTAAGCATATTCTCTATTCTAGCAGTATGCCACTAATGTCCAAGATGGGAATATCCCTTTAATGCATTTCCTATCAGGAGTATATTGGTTACCCATCCTTCAGGGGTTCTGCCCTGTGACTAATCAGTACATACATAAAATACCGATAGAAAACGGGCACAGGAGAAATGGCACAATTTAATATTTAAGAACAAAAAACACAAGAATCTTGTTTTTTAAAGAAACACACAGAG
Organism: Bufo bufo; assembly: GCF_905171765.1. NCBI lineage: Eukaryota > Metazoa > Chordata > Amphibia > Anura > Bufonidae > Bufo > Bufo bufo. Next base: position 21,553 of record NW_024401210.1, read on the forward strand.
AAAACTTTCTTTATTAAAAAATTGTCATGGATTTCTGTGGCTTCGGCCCTTTAAGGGAGATGGAGGCTCCTTCTTTACATTCTCCAGGGATTCTTCCATTGGAGGAGGTTCAGTGTCACACCTGAGGCTGATTTTCGGGGGCCGCAGAGGGTCATACAAAGCTCTCACATTGTATACAACAAATAGAAAATAAAGATCAGCAAAAACAAGTCTCAAACACATGAAGAAAAAGCCGGACAAACTTACCCGATCTGGTCCTGTGCTGCTCGTCAAAGGCCCCTAAAGGAGAGAGCCAGCCCTGCAGACTGAGGCTGGGGTCAGTGCGTCACCTCAATATATACCCACCGCCCTTTATGACATCATATGTAAATGAGCCATAGCCCCTATTTTTATGTCACAAGAAAGAGAGTCATCTGCCAGGATTCTAATCATGACATCAAAAACAGTGTCTCAACATGACAGCGGCCATTTTGAATGTAATAATGTACAGACTATAGATAATGGGTTAGCACTTTTTCATTGCAGCCCCCCAGAGCAGGGGGTATCTGCAAATGGTTTGCTCTTTAATCTAATTTTATGGTATGTGCAGTATTGTTTTTCTATATTTAAAACCCAGCTTAGCCATGTATGGATGGCCCAGCAAAGGTTTATTAATCCTGGCTTAGTCCTTTGCTGGAGATTGGGTGGTAACCAGGATCTGCCCCCAGCTCAGTTTGGCGAGTGATTAGTGAGAGTTCAGCAAGGAAGAAATTTTTGCCTAATGCTCCCTCCTCTTAGGCCCAAGAAACACACTAGACTAACAGATCTCAGCAAGATCCACGGAAAAAGAGAAAAGGAGAGTAAAGAAGATCTTAGAATCTGCATAGCCAAGCATTGGAGTCAGCAAGGTAATCTGTGACTACAGCCATTCAGACTTTGCTACACTGAGGGACACTGTTAAGACACCCTTCACACCTGGACACACCCTGGCCAGATGCTCTGTCAAACCCCTGTATCCTGCAATGGACATTATAGCCATTACAGCCAAGGTACTGTTGCCAGACATAGATTTTGTTGAGACTTTAGCAACAAAGTGTACAAAGAGGGCCATAACTCATATCCTTGTCTAAATGCATACACTGCTAACTGGGAGAGAATTGCACTGTGTACAGTTGGAACTATGTTTTGCTATAGTTAGATGTACTACAATTCCTATTTTGCTGTACAGTAAAGAGAGATGTTTATTTTTCTACCAATGGCCTATTTTTCTGACTCCTACATCATTTGCTGGCCATTGCACTCTACATACCCTGCCTTTAACCCATTCAGACACCTAACATCACGGGCATAAGTTCGCCAGATAATTATACCGTGTCTTGTAGAGCCCATAATATTTATAATGGCCCCTATAGTGCCACCAGTGTAAATACTGGAAGCGCTACAAGAGATAGTATGTTTATTGGGGCACTTAGGGGGCCTTATAAACATTCGGGACACTACAAAAGCCAGTATAAATATTGGGGGGCACTACAGGGGACATTATAAATGTTGGGGGCACTACAGGGAGCATTATAAATACTGGGGGCACCATTACTAATAAGTACATTCTGGGAGAAGATTAGATACACAGTTCAGCAGACAGTATCACATATGATAGGATTAGATAAAGCAGCTCAGCAAACAGTATCTTACATGATGGCATTGGATACACAGCGCACCTGCCTTGCAATTTTTGGAAGTCTAATACCAGTTAATGGAGCGGACACTGTGTATGTGCAGGGTGCTCTCCGTTAACTTCAGGACCTGTCGCACAGGTGGTACCTACACCTATCTGACATTTATGGCATATTCTAGCAGTATGCCACTAATGTCCAAGATGGGAATATCCCTTTAATGCATTTCCTATCAGGAGTACATTGGTTACCCATCCTTCAGGGGTTCTGCCCTGTGACTAATCAGTACATACATAAAATACCGATAGAAAACGGGCACAGGAGAAATGGCACAATTTAATATTTAAGAAAAAAAAACACAAGAATCTTGTTTTTTAAAGAAACACACAGAGAAAACTTCCTTTATTAAAAAATGGTCTTGGATTTCTGTGGCTTCGGCCCTTTAAGGGAGATGGAGGCTCCTTCTTCACATTCTCCTGGGATTCTTCCATTGGAGGAGGTTCAGTGTCACACCTGAGGCTTATTTTCGGGGGCCGCAGAGGGTCATACAAAGCTCTCACATTGTATACAACAAATAGAAAATAAAGATCAGCAAAAACAAGTCTCAAACACATGAAGAAAAAGCTGGACAAACTTACCCGATCTGGTCCTGTGCTGCTCGTCAGAGGCCCCTAAAGGAGAGAGCCAGTCCTGCAGACTGAGGCTGGGGTCAGTGCGTCACCTCAATATATACCCACCGCCCTTTATGACATCATATGTAAATGAGCCATAGCCCCCATTTTGATGTCACAAGAAAGAGAGTCATCTGCCAGGATTCTAATCATGACATCACAAACAGTGTCTCAACATGACAGCGGCCATTTTGAATGTAATAATGTACAGACTATAGATAATGGGTTAGCACTTTTTCCTTGCAGCCCCCCAGAGCAGGGGGTATCTTCAAATGGTTTGTTCTTTAATCAAATTTTATGGTATGTACAGTATTGTTTTCCATATTTAAAACCCAGCTTAGCCATGTATGGATGGCCCAGCCAAGGTTTATTAATCCTGGCTTAGTACTTTGCAGGAGATTGGGTGGTAACCAGGATCTGCCCCCATCTCAGTTTGGCGGGTTATTAGTGAGAGTTCAGCAAGGAAGAAATTTTTGCCTAATGCTCCCTCCTCTTAGGCCCAAGAAACACACTAGACTAACAGATCTCTGCAAGATCCACGGAAAAAGAGAAAAGGAGAGTAAAGAAGATCTTAGAATCTGCATAGCCAAGCATTGGAGTCAGCAAGGTAATCTGTGACTACAGCCATTCAGACTTTGCTACACTGAGGGACACTGTTAAGACACCCTTCACACCTGGACACACCCTGGCCAGATGCTCCATCAAACCCCTGTATCCTGCAATGGACATTATAGCCATTACAGCCAAGGTACTGTTGCCAGCCATAGATTTTGTTGAGACTTTAGCAACAAAGTGTACAAAGAGGGCCATAACTCATATCCTTGTCTAAATGCATACACTGCTAACTGGGAGAGAATTGCACTGTGTACAGTTGGAACTATGTTTTTCTATAGTTAGATGTAATACAATTCCTATTTTGCTGTACAGTAAAGGGAGATGTTTATTTTTCTACCAATAGCCTATTTTTCTTACTCCTACATCATTTGCTGGCCATTGCACTCTACATACCCTGCCTTTAACCCATTCAGACACCTAACATCACGGGCATAAGTTCGCCAGATAATTATACCGTGTCTTGTAGAGCCCATAATATTTATAATGGCCCCTATAGTGCCACCAGTGAAAATACTGGAAGCACTACAAGAGACAGTATATTTATTGGGGCACTTAGGGGGCCTTATAAACATTCTGGACACTACAAAAGCCAGTATAAATATTGGGGGGCACTACAGGGGACATTATAAATGTTGGGGGCACTACAGCGAGCATTATAAATACTGGGGGCACCATTACTAATAAGTACATTCTGGGAGAAGATTAAATACACAGTTCAGCAGACAGTATCACATATGATAGGATTAGATAAAGCAGCTCAGCAAACAGTATCTCACATGATGGCATTGGATACACAGCGCACCTGCCTTGCAATTTTTGGAAGTCTAATACCAGTTAATGGAGCGGACACTGTGTATGTGCAGGGTGCTCTCCGTTAACTTCAGGACCTGTCGCACAGGTGGTACCTACACCTATCTGACATTTATGGCATATTCTAGCAGTATGCCACTAATGTCCAAGATGGGAATATCCCTTTAATGCATTTCCTATCAGGAGTACATTGGTTACCCATCCTTCAGGGGTTCTGCCCTGTGACTAATCAGTACATACATAAAATACCGATAGAAAACGGGCACAGGAGAAATGGCACAATTTAATATTTAAGAAAAAAAACACAAGAATCTTGTTTTTTAAAGAAACACACAGAGAAAACTTTCTTTATTAAAAAATGGTCTTGGATTTCTGTGGCTTCGGCCCTTTAAGGGAGATGGAGGCTCATTCTTCACATTCTCCTGGGATTCTTCCATTGAAGGAGGTTCAGTGTCACACCTGAGGCTGATTTTCGGGGGCCGCAGAGGGTCATACAAAGCTCTCACATTGTATACAACAAATAGAAAATAAAGATCAGCAAAAACAAGTCTCAAACACATGAAGAAAAAGCCGGACAAACTTACCCGATCTGGTCCTGTGCTGCTCGTCATAGGCCCCTAAAGGAGAGAGCCAGCCCTGCAGACTGAGGCTGGGGTCAGTGCGTCACCTCAATATATACCCACCGCCCTTTATGACATCATATGTAAATGAGCCATAGCCCCCATTTTGATGTCACAAGAAAGAGAGTCATCTGCCAGGATTCTAATCATGACATCACAAACAGTGTCTCAACATGACAGCGGCCATTTTGAATGTAATAATGTACAGACTATAGATAATGTGTTAGCACTTTTTCCTTGCAGCCCCCCAGAGCAGGGGGTATCTGCAAATGGTTTGTTCTTTAATCTAATTTTATGGTATGTACAGTATTGTTTTTCTATATTTAAAACCCAGCTTAGCCATGTATGGATGGCCCAGCCAAGGTTTATTAATCCTGGCTTAGTCCTTTGCAGGAGATTTGTCACGAGTTGGAGGTCCCAGGAGAGACCACCGCGTCGTCAAGCAATAAACGCAAATCAGGTACAGACACATAAGAGTTTATTGCACAAACAAAAACATGAAAGGCAGCACAGAGAAAACATGAGCTCTATGTACCGTCAGCACAGTGGAAGAAAACCCCCACTGCGCCACTGTCTAGTAAAACTCCAGAGGGGCGTGACTAAGCAACTCCTGGTGTTCACTAGAGCCCTAGATGGTAGGGTTAGACTGTGCCGCAGGAAGTTGCCAGGGTCCACTCTGGAGCGTGAACTAGACAGTGACAGCAGGAACAAATGGACAACAGGTACCAGAAGGTACCGACGGCACATAGGCAAACATAACAGACAGGCAAATACAAACAGGGCAACTAATAATACAAGCAGGAGTTCACGCAAGGGAGCAGGAGTGGCAATGAGCAGAGAAGGACTTGCTCCTCCAGAGGTAAACTGCGTGGCCTTGCGCATATGCCACTCTGCTGCAAGGCTTGCTGAACACAGACATCAGAATAAACACAAAGTAACTAAAACATAACTGGCAGAACAGATATCAGAAAGACAGGAAAGAGGACATCAAAGAGGACGGGAAAGGACATAAATGAACAAGTAGGGAAACCCACAGAGCACAAACAGACAGACACGGATCCCATGGGTCAGCAGCATGGGGGAGAGCGTACAAACCAGGAGCAGGACAGGACAAGACAACACACACCAGGAGAGCTGACACAGAACTGAGGAAACCTCAGCCTTATATACAGGTTCCATGGGTGCAGCAGAGAGGCCACACCCATGGAGCAGACAGAGGATTAACTCCTAATTGGCACACAGGGGAGTTAACCCATAAAGAACCACAAATGACACAGGAACGTAACTTCAGCGAGTAGCGCCGAACGAGCAAGGACGGAAGGTCACAGCCAGAGGTAACGACTGTGACAAGATTGGGTGGTAACCAGGATCTTCCCCCAGCTCAGTTTGGCGGGTGATTAGTGAGAGTTCAGCAAAGAAGAAATTTTTGCCTAATGCTCCCTCCTCTTAGGCCCAAGAAACACACTAGACTAACAGATCTCTGCAAGATCCACGGAAAAAGAGAAAAGGAGAGTAAAGAAGATCTTAGAATCTGCATAGCCAAGCATTGGAGTCAGCAAGGTAATCTGTGACTACAGCCATTCAGACTTTGCTACACTGAGGGACACTGTTAAGACACCCTTCACACCTGGACACACCCTGGCCAGATGCTCCATCAAACCCCTGTATCCTGCAATGGACATTAAAGCCATTACAGCCAAGGTACTGTTGCCAGCCATAGATTTTGTTGAGACTTTAGCAACAAAGTGTACAAAGAGGGCCATAACTCATATCCTTGTCTAAATGCATACACTGCTAACTGGGAGAGAATTGCACTGTGTACAGTTGGAACTATGTTTTGCTATAGTTAGATGTACTACAATTCCTATTTTGCTGTACAGTAAAGAGAGATGTTTCTTTTTCTACCAATGGCCTATTTTTCTGACTCCTACATCATTTGCTGGCCATTGCACTCTACATACCCTGCCTTTAACCCATTCAGACACCTAACATCACGGGCATAAGTTCGCCAGATAATTATACCGTGTCTTGTAGAGCCCATAATATTTATAATGGCCCCTATAGTGCCACCAGTGTAAATACTGGAAGCACTACAAGAGACAGTATATTTATTGGGGCACTTAGGGGGCCTTATAAACATTCGGGACACTACAAAAGCCAGTAGAAATATTGGGGGGCACTAGAGGGGACATTATAAATGTTGGGGGCACTACAGGGAGCATTATAAATACTGGGGGCACCATTACTAATAAGAACATTCTTCGAGAAGATTAGATACACAGTTCAGCAGACAGTATCACATATGATAGTGCAGCACGCCAGACCTGCAGGGTATAGCGAAGTGAGGTCACGGTTATGGGCAATCGAGGGTTGCTCACTGTATTGGAGAACCCTGGGCAGGCATGCGACAGTGAAGGAGAGATAGACACAGTTCCTCTGGGGCACACTCGGTATGTAGGGACCAGGCCTGATGTTGGATGAGGTGCCCTGGATGTTACAGGTATTTTGAGTGCCTGAAGCAAGGTCCCTTTTGGATTCGTGACGCCAGTGCCTGTAACGGTGGCACACCGATTTATAGTTGGAATAAGTGAGGTACACAGGTGGTATAGTGAACCAAACGTTGCTTTACTTAACAGTCCAACTTTGTGCATACAGATGGTAATACAGTCCTTTAGATCACAGTTTTACAAGCAAGCTTGTTCCACAAGATAGCAGGTATTGATTATGCAAGATACTCAGAGGGTAAATCCACAATGCACTCAGAATCAGGTTGTACCTTTCCTCAGAAATAGCGTACACTGTTCCTTTTTTAGAACTCCTGTCTGGTTTCAATTCCAAGGCCCGGATGCCTAAATGGTGGCTTAAATCCTTGGTATATATATATATATATATCTTCCTCTCGTATTAAATCCTTGCTTTGCTTCCTACCGCTTCTGCCTATCAGTGTTACTTATATTTGCTTGTAATATCCTTGCTGGAATGGTGAAGGGCTGTGGGTTTCTCCCAGGAGGTGCTGTCCTGCAACTGGGGTGTCTTCAGAGCCAACTAAGGCTCTCTTGGCTTCAGGCAGGCTAGGTTTCCTTACTAGCCTCCTGGTCATAGCTAGCAGCCAGGGCTATCAAGCTGCATGTGTAGTGTACGGGAACTGTAATACCCGTCACTACCAAAGTGTCTCTTGGTGTGCTGTCATCCCTCCTAATTATGGGGAAGTTGTTATATGTCAGTTTTATAAAATGTCATGTAATGTATGTATTTTCCTGTTACTGAAACTTGCATGTACAGGCCTGCTAGGGGTGTCATTCCAGCTTCTAGTCAATAGAGGGAGCCCTAGTTTATATAAGGCCCAGTCAGGGAAGTGCAAGGGAGACGGAGTCTAGTGTCTGTAATCTACAGTTGGAGATTAGACAATGTCTGAGACAAGTCCAGGCCTGAAGCCCGCTGTCCAGGAGAAGATTTCCTCCTGAATTCCCATATGCAGAAACAGGAATATGTTAGATCAAGAGCCTGAGGAAGTTTCCAGAAGCTGAGAGAGACAGAGGCAAAGATCAGAGAAGCAAGAGGTACTCAGAAAGACAGAGGAGGTACTGATTAAAGCTATAGCCAAGGATATAAAGCCAGAACTAGGTTAATGGGCCTTGGTGAAGATATGCTATATTCCAGGATCAGACAGAAATAGAGTGCTAGCTCCTGTGCTGCAAGTCCTGTGTTCAACACTCTGTAATTACCTTGCTGTAACTGAATTGCCTGCATCGACCGAATTGCAAAATCGACTGTATGCCAAGGAACTGCGATTCCAATATTGTCTCTGCTTGAAAACTACTAAAGTTGGAGTTCTGTTTTAACACTACGTTTCCTCAATTTATTCCTGCATCCGCAAACGGCGTGCCACCGTTTACTTGGCACTGGCGTCACGAACTATTTCTACCTATACCTGCCCTTGCAGAGAGTCAGCTGTACCAGGTTAGTGTATATTGCACTACATCACCCAGAAACACCTATTGCACACAACTTGAGTACGCTGCACTTCTCTTTTGGCGTCACGAACAGGATACGCACGCTTTCCAGTGCAAGAAGCGTGAACTTTGTGCCTTATACAGTTGCCCTGTGACCAAAGTGACAAATTGCCTGTTTATTTAAGTGGACTTTGTGGACTGAAAATCATACCCAAAGTGTACCCAAAACTTCTAAAAAGCGCTGTGCAGTGTTGCGCTGCACAGAGGAAGAAAACCGCCGCATTGGAGTGTGGTTTTGTGGACTTTTTACAATCCTGCTTGCTGTCAGTGAATAGACAGCGTTTATACCCAAAGATGGCTGCCGGGCTTGCTGAATTTACTGCTGCGTCACCTTCATCCCGAAAAGGCGGGAAAAATTGGCGCCTTTCTAAGGAAAAAGCGGGAAGAAGGTCAAGGTCAGGCGCCACGGCTTATCTGGATATTTGCATGTCTGCCAGCATGGACACCGCCTTCCGTATACTGGAATACCTGGGGGGCGGCCTCCCAGTGCAGTGGGAGGAGCTGGCTACTCTAATTGACGCGACCCTATCGCTCTCCTCAGAAGGATCGAGCATGTTGGATAGTGAGCAGAGTGTTACTGCAGCGTCCGCACCTGAAATTGCAAAGATGACTGACATCGGTGTAGAGCCAGAAGAGGCTCCACCGGCCTACTCTCCGGGACCGGAGCAACCCGCCTGCCGCCCAAGGGAGAAAGAACCCGAGCCCTACTATGGCTCGTGGAGGGACTTTTTCCAACCATCTTTCAAATGGTCCTCCCTGATGGCGGAGATCCGGGAGGCCTCTATAAAGCGGAATACAAAGACTAAAATCCTCTATGAAGAACTAACTAAGACAATACATGAGAAGCATACGCACACCCAACCCCGCCTGGAAAGGAGAAAGGGAGTGGTGCTGTCATTTGACAAATCCCGTGGCTACGGGTTTATCCAGGACTATCTAACTGGCAGAGACCTCTATGTGAATCGAAGGTCTGTCAAAAGAGACTACCTCCCTTCGTACCAGCACAGCCTCCGCGAGGGAGAGGAAGTGGAGTACACCCCTGCCGAGAGCCTACGAGGCCCTTATGCGACTGCCGTGACCCGTCCCAAGCGGGCACCTGAGGACTGGGAGGCAGAAGAAGGAGAAGACTACTCTGGCTGCGAGCGGGAACCTGAACGCTCTCCAGAGCCGGCCCATCACGCCTTCCAGGAGCGGAGCTCCTTCATTGGGCCAAATGTCTTCTGGCAGCCAACCGTGTTGGAGAAATGGGTGAGCCCCTATCCTTCCCCCGAGCTGCCTCGTCGGGAGAAGACCATATCAGAGCTGGAACAGTTAAAAGGAGTTAGTGCTACCTTTGAAAACATCCGGAGGGGTCGGAGACCAGACGCATCGCCAGAACCTGCAGAGGCCGAGTCCGCACCATCGGTGACTGTACCTGCCCCGGCGGCGCCAGCAGATGACAGCGACTCCGACACAGAGAGCATCGGTGAGCAGATCGTCCGGCTGGAGGAAAAGTTGCGGGAGTTGCGCAAGAGGTACACCGCCAGGATCCAGACACCGCCGAGGAAGGATGAGGTAAGGGTGCCTGTCACCACCCGTAGACCACCTTCTGTTGCCACCGCTCCGTCAGTGCCCCAGACCGGACCCGCGATTGCCGTAAACTGCTGCACCCAGAGCACCGGACCGCTTGCTGCTGCGGTGCCAAGCGCGTTACACCCTGCAGTGATCATGCAAGGACCGGCACGGTCCACCAGAGGGTTCACCCCTAGGCCTAATGGGCCAATACCTATTAGGGGCCCCTTTACCCTACAGCTGCCCCCTGACACAGTTATGTGGGCACACCCTCCTGTAGAAGAATACTACAGACGATACCTGCCAGCGGAGCCAAGTGGTTATGATATGCCACTGTAATCAGCCTGCTAGGCCTTTGATTTATTTCCTCAATGAATGAGGGTATTAACCCTTCCAGGACAGGAGTCCTACGTTTCTGGTCCTTTGTTGCGGCTGCCAGTTTGTCCACGGCTCAGTGGTAGGTGTTGACCACTGAAATCACAAAGTCAGCAAGGCCACGTTTGTTTCCAGGATCTCCTGCCTGCTTTTGTTACCACACGCCAAGTTGTGCCTGTTCCTTTAGTTGCACCTTTTACCCTTTACCCCCTTTTCAGGTTGATCAGGGGTATTACAGCACTTGTCTTTGCTGTCCTTTTATTGTGCAACTTCATACTAAGGAACCGTGCCCGGAGACAGACTCAAAAGAACCTGAGCCTCTGAGATTCTTACTCTTTTAAAAGTAATGTGCCCAGAGATGGACTCCACCGCATGAGAGCCTCTGTGATTAATAAGAAATAACCTGGGTACGGACTCATGTTTGTTCTTTGAGCCTCCAAGAACTTTTATGCTGTTTTATCTATTTTGCTGTTCTATCATGGACTTATTCATTGTTATGGACTATCCTGGTTATGATGTTACGCTGTGCCAGGTCAGCGCCCCCGTTCCATTCACTATCCTGAGAGGAGAGAACGACGCCCCTTGTCACTACACTTCACCTTTGCCAATTGGACCTGATGTAAATGTAAATGCAGATGAATTACATGTATGTATGCCTGCATGTCTCTATTTTCTATTTCAGGTAGAGATTCCAGTTGGGCGACCCATGATGGAGTACGAGGTCGTACTCAGCTTAAAGCAGTGGGGTATGTAGTGTACGGGAACTGTAATAACCGTCACTACCAAAGTGTCTCTTGGTGTGCTGTCATCCCTCCTAATTATGGGGAAGTTGTTATATGTCAGTTTTATAAAATGTCCTGTAATGTATGTATTTTCCTGTTACTGAAACTTGCATGTACAGGCCTGCTAGGGGTGTCATTCCAGCTTCTAGTCAATAGAGGGAGCTAGGGAGCCCTAGTTTATATAAGGCCCAGTCAGGGAAGTGCAAGGGAGACGGAGTCTAGTGTCTGTAATCTACAGTTGGAGATTAGACAATGTCTGAGACAAGTCCAGGCCTGAAGCCTGCTGTCCAGGAGAAGATTTCCTCCTGAATTCCCATATGCAGAAACAGGAATATGTTAGATCAAGAGCCTGAGGAAGTTTCCAGAAGCTGAGAGAGACAGAGGCAAAGATCAGAGAAGCAAGAGGTACTCAGAAAGACAGAGGAGGTACTGATTAAAGCTATAGCCAAGGATATAAAGCCAGAACTAGGTTAATGGGCCTTGGTGAAGATATGCTATATTCCAGGATCAGACAGAAATAGAGTGCTAGCTCCTGTGCTGCAAGTCCTGTGTTCAACACTCTGTAATTACCTTGCTGTAACTGAATTGCCTGCATCGACCGAATTGCAAAATCGACTGTATGCCAAGGAACTGCGATTCCAATATTGTCTCTGCTTGAAAACTACTAAAGTTGGAGTTCTGTTTTAACACTACGTTTCCTCAATTTATTCCTGCATCCGCAAACGGCGTGCCACCGTTTACTTGGCACTGGCGTCACGAACTATTTCTACCTATACCTGCCCTTGCAGAGAGTCAGCTGTACCAGGTTAGTGTATATTGCACTACATCACCCAGAAACACCTATTGCACACAACTTGAGTACGCTGCACATGTCAGGAGGAGGCCCTCAGCATATCTCTGGCTGGTGCCTTCTTACTTCTGTCTCTGCAGACTCCTGACTCTGAACTCACTCTCCCTGTCTGGGCCTGAACATTTATACTAGGGGCTCCCTATCTCCCTCTAGTGTCTGGGATGTCTAACTACACCCAACTAGGCCTGCTATTGCATCATACAGGGGAACATTGCATATAAAAACACATTAGAAAATACATTAAATGCACACTTAAATTTAACATTTCTGTCCCTTGTGAGTAGGAGTAACGCGCACACCAATTGACCCTTGTGTAGTGCCCACGCCTATCTAGTGGGACACTACATACCACCACGCTATAACGTTGCCCGTCCTCGGCGCAACATGGAGGGGCCCTGCCCAGCTGGATACTGCACCTGAAAAAGAGAAAATAATGCAAAGCAGGAAAATTTCATCTACATTTGCAGAAATACATTATATGTATAAATCAGGCAGTTCCACTGGCTTAGGAACAAGTAACGGTGAAAAGGGGCGTCGTTCTCTTCTCTTAGGATAGTGTGAGGGAACAGGGGCGCTGACCTGGTGCAGCGTAACAGTGATACCAGGATAGTCCATAAGTGCAAATTGTCCATAATAGAACAGTAGACAAAATATAAAACAATTCAAAGTTCTTGGAGGCTCAAGGAACAAATATGAGTCCGTACCCAGGTTCCTTTCTTATTTAGAACAAGTGTCATTCCCAGTCAAGCAAGGTAGAAGATCACAGAGGCTCACTGACAGTGGAGTCCATCTCTGGGCACATTTCTTTAAAGTAGCAATATCTCAGAGGCTCAGGTACTTTTGAGTCTATCACTGGGCACGTTTCCTTGAAGTTTAATGTTGCATAGTAAAAAGACAGCACATAAAAATAGCCCACATTATTCCAATGGCATGTATAAAAATAAGTGCTGCAATACCCTTAATCAACCTAAAAAAGGGGGTTAAAGGGTTAAAGGTGCAACACAAAAATAGGCACAACTTGGTGTGAGATTGTAGCAGCAGGCAGGAGGTCCTGTAAACAAGATGGCTTTGCAGCAATTGGTATTTTCAGTGGGTGACCACCACCACTGAGCCGTGGGTAACTGGCAGCAGCAACAAAGAACCAAAACAAAGGACTCCTGTCCTGGAAGGGTTAAATTCTCAGCAATGAGGTCCCTTGATGAAGCAAATAAATCAACGGCCTAGCAGGCCAATTCACAGGGGCATATCATAATCACCTTGCATCTCAGTGGTGCTCCCTGGCTCTGCTTGTAGATGAGGCCTGTAATAATCTTCCACAGGCGGATGTGCCCACAACACAGTATTGGGGGGCAACTGCAACATAAATGGACCCCTAATAGGTATGGGCCCCATAGGCCTAGGGGTAATAACAGTTGGGGACCGCACCGGTCCAGGCATAATTATTGTAGGCTGTACTGGCCTAGGTACCGCCGCCGCAAGCGGTCTGGTGGGCTCTGGAACAACTGGCTCTGCGCAGCAAGTCACAGTGTGAGAGGGCCTTCTTGGGGGCCTCAACGCAGCCGCAGTAGCAGAAGGTGGCCGGCTGGTAGGGACAGGTACCCTTACCTCTTCCTTCCTTGGTGGCGTCTGGATCCTGGCGGTGGCAATTCTGCGTAACTCCCGCAACTTTTCCTCCAGACGGACGATCTGGTCGTCCAGGTTCTCGGTCTCGGGATCGCTGTCCTCCGCTGTCGCCGCCGGCATCCTGCGCAGCCGCTGCAGGCTCAGGTGGCGCATCAGGTCTTTTACCCTTCCGGATGTTATCCAGGGTAACGTGGAGTCTTTCCAGATTCTCCATCTCTTTAATCGTTTTCTCCCGGTGAGGCAGCTCGGGGGACGGATAGGGGCTCACCCATTTCTCTACTACCGTTGGCTGCCAGAAAACATTAGGGCCAATGAAAGAGCCCCGCTCCTGAAACGCATGATGGGCCGGTTCTGGAGAGCACGCTGGTTCGCGCTCGCAGCCAGAGTAGTCCTCATCAGCTTCCCAGTCCTCCGGTTCTTTCTTGGGATGGGTCACGGCAGTGGCATATGGGCCTCGCAGGCCCTCGGCAGGGGTGAATTCCACTTCGTCTCCCTCTCGGAGGTTATGCATATATTCGGAGAGGTAACTCCGCTTGACGGACCTCCGATTTACATATAAGTCTCTGCCGGTGGTATAGTCCTGTATGAAACCGTAGCCACGGTTCTTATCAAAGGCCACAACCAACCCCTTTCTCCTTTCCAGGCGGGGTTGGGTGTCAGTGTGGCGCTCATGAACGGTCTTGGCCAGTTCCTCATAGTAGATCTTTGTCTTTGTCGTTTTCTTTATGGCGGCCTCCCGGATCTCTGCCATCAACGCTGACCACTTGAACGAGGGCTGGAAGAAGTCTCTCCAGGAGCCGTAATAGGTCTCCGGTTGCGTCCTCGGTGGTGGGCAGGCGGGTCTCTCCGGTCCCGGAGAGTAGGCCGGTGGAGCGTCCTCTGGCTCTACACCAATACAATCCATCTTTAACAATTCAGGCGCGGACATCCCAACAGAGCAGTCTTCACTCTTCAACATGTTCGATCCTTCTCTGGAGAGCGACAGGGTGGCGGCAATAAGTTCAGACAGATCCTCCCATTGCACTGGGAGGCCGCCCCCCAGGTACTCCAGTATGGGGGAGGCGGAGTCCATTTCTGCAGACATGCAAATGTCCAGACAGGGCGGTGGCGCTGACATTGAGCCTTTCCCGCTCTTTTCAGCAAAAAGGCGCCAACTTTTACCGCCAATTCAGGATGAAGATGACGCAGCAGTAAATTCAAGCAAGCTAAGCGGCCATCTTTATCAAAACGCTGTCTATTCACTGACAGCAAGCGGTGGCTCAAATAAGCAGCAAACAGTCCAGAAAACACTATCTTCACACCGCAAATTCTTTTCAGTTCTCTGGCCCAGCAATTTTGAATAAAACAATAGGGCTTTAGTCACTTTTAAGGCAATTTTTAGCACACAGTTGTATATCCGCAATGGCGCAGGAATGTTCGCAATCCTGTTTGTGACGCCAATTTATGCAGCACGCCAGACCTGCAGGGTATAGCGAAGTGAGGTCACGGTTATGGGCAATCGAGGGTTGCTCACTGTATTGGAGAACCCTGGGCAGGCATGCGACAGTGAAGGAGAGGTAGACACAGTTCCTCTGGGGCACACTCGGTATGTAGGGACCAGGCCTGATGGTGGATGAGGTGTCCTGGATGTTACAGGTATTTTGAGTGCCTGAAGCAAGGTCCCTTTTGGATTCGTGACGCCAGTGCCTGTAACGGTGGCACACCGATTTATAGTTGGAATAAGTGAGGTACACAGGTGGTATAGTGAACCAAACGTTGCTTTACTTAACAGTCCAACTTTGTACATACAGATGGTAATACAGTCCTTTAGATCACAGCTTTACAAGCAGGCTTATTCCACAAGATAGCAGGTATTGATTATGCAAGATACTCAGAGGGTAAATCCACAATGCACTCAGAATCAGGTTGTACCTTTCCTCAGAAATAGCGTGCACTGTTCCTTTTCTAGAACTCCTGTCTGGTTTCAATCCCAAGGCCCGGATGCCTAAATGGTGGCTTAAATCCTTGGTATATATACAGTACAGACCAAAAGTTTGGACACACCATCTCATTCAAAGAGTTTTCTTTTTTTTCATGACTATGAAGGCATCAAAACTATGAATTAACACATGTGGAATTATATACATAACAAACAAGTATGAAACAACTGAAAATATGTCATATTCTAGGTTCTTCAAAGTAGCCACTTTTTGCTTTGATTACTGCTTTGCACACTCTTGGCATTCTCTTGATGAGCTTCAAGAGGTAGTCCCCTGAAATGGTCTTCCAACAGTCTTGAAGGAGTTCCTAGAGATGCTTAGCACTTGTTGGCCCTTTTGCCTTCACTCTGCGGTCCAGCTCACCCCAAACCATTCCAGGGGACTAGAGGAGTTACTTCGTCCACCTG
The DNA here is from genome assembly GCF_905171765.1 of Bufo bufo. Taxonomy (NCBI): domain Eukaryota; kingdom Metazoa; phylum Chordata; class Amphibia; order Anura; family Bufonidae; genus Bufo; species Bufo bufo. The sequence goes on from NW_024401210.1 coordinate 37,501, forward strand.
AAGCTCCTGAGGCTAGGATTAGCTCAGTAGAGACACCCCAGTTGCAGGACAGCACCTCCTGGGAGAAACCTGCAGTTACCCTCAAGCCGAGTAAGGACAATACCAGGTCAGATAAGTACCCTGAATGGGCAGAGGTTCTATAAAGTACAGCAAGCGCCAATACTAAAGGATTTACATACGAAGGATTAAAGCCAGCATTTAGGCATCCGGGCCTTGGGATCCAGCCAGCTAGAATAGCTGAAGGGGATAGAGCAGCATTGCACTGTAAAGCATCAACCGTTGTGCCCTCCAAGTATCTTGCATGATTAATACCTGCCACTATTTAAAGTCTACCTGCTTGTGAAGTATTGTTCAAGGGACTGCGTTATCATCACTATCAACTGTAACTGTATGTACAAAGTTGGACTGTGTTCACCAAGTAAAGCAACGTTTGGTTTATCCACTGTGTACCTCAATTATTCCCACTACAAATCGGTGTGCCACCGTCACAGGCACTGGCGTCACGAATCCAAAAGGGACCTTGCCCCAGGCACTCAAAATACCTGTAACATCCAGGGCACCTCATCCACCATCAGGCCTGGTCCCTATATACAGAGTGTGCCCCAGAGGAACTGTGTCTACCTCTCCTTCACTGCCGCATGCCTGCCCAGGGTTCTCCAATACAGTGAGCAACCCTCGATTGCCTATAACCGTGACCTCGCTTCGCTATACCCTGCAGGTCTGGCGTGCTACACTATCAATGTTACTTATCTTTGCTTGTAATATCCTTGCTGGAATGGTGAAGGGCTGTGGGTTTCTCCCAGGAGGTTCTGTCCTGCAACTGGGGTGTCTTCAGAGCTAACTAAGGCTCTCTTGGCTTCAGGCAGGCTAGGTTTCCTTACTAGCCTCCGGGTCATAGCTAGCAGCCAGGGTTATCAAGCTGCATGTCAGGAGGAGGCCCTCAGCATATCTCTGGCTGGTGCCTTCTTACTTCTGTCTCTGCAGACTCCTGACTCTGAACTCACTCTCCCTGTCTGGGCCTGAACATTTATACTAGGGGCTCCCTATCTCCCTCTAGTGTCTGGGATGTCTAACTACACCCAACTAGGCCTGCTATTGCATCATACAGGGGAACATTGCATATAAAAACACATTAGAAAATACATTAAATGCACACTTAAATATAACATTTCTGTCCCTTGTGAGTAAGAGTAACGCGCACACCAATTGACCCTTGTGTAGTGCCCACGCCTATCTAGTGGGACACTACAATAGGATTAGATAAAGCAGCTCAGCAAACAGTATCTCACATGATGGCATTGGATACACAGCGCACCTGCCTTGCAATTTTTGGAAGTCTAATACCAGTTAATGGCGCGGACACTGTGTATGTGCAGGGTGCTCTCCGTTAACTTCAGGACCTGTCGCACAGGTGGTACCTACACCTATCTGACATTTATGGCATATTCTAGCAGTATGCCACTAATGTCCAAGATGGGAATATCCCTTTAATGCATTTCCTATCAGGAGTACATTGGTTACCCATCCTTCAGGGGTTCTGCCCTGTGACTAATCAGTACATACATAAAATACCGATACAAAACGGGCACAGGAGAAATGGCACAATTTAATATTTAAGAAAAAAAACTGAAGAATCTTGTTTTTTAAAGAAACACACAGAGAAAACTTTCTTTATTAAAAAATGGTCATGGATTTCTGTGGCTTCGGCCCTTTAAGGGAGATGGAGGCTCCTTCTTCACATTCTCCTGGGATTCTTCTATTGGAGGAGGTTCAGTGTCACACCTGAGGCTGATTTTCGGGGGCCGCAGAGGGTCATACAAAGCTCTCACATTGTATACAACAAATAGAAAATAAAGATCAGCAAAAACAAGTTTCAAACACAGGAAGAAAAAGCCGGACAAACTTACCCGATCTGGTCCTGTGCTGCTCGTCAGAGGCCCCTAAAGGAGAGAGCCAGCCCTGCAGACTGAGGCTTGGGTCAGTGCGTCACCTCAATATATACCCACCGCCCTTTATGACATCATATGTAAATGAGCCATAGCCCCCATTTTGATGTCACAAGAAAGAGAGTCATATGCCAGGATTCTAATCATGACATCACAAACAGTGTCTCAACATGACAGCGGCCATTTTGAATATAATAATGTACAGACTATAGATAATGTGTTAGCACTTTTTCCTTGCAGCCCCCCAGAGCAGGGGGTATCTGCAAATGGTTTGTTCTTTAATCAAATTTTATGGTATGTACAGTATTGTTTTTCTATATTTAAAACCCAGCTTAGCCATGTATGGATGGCCCAGCCAAGGTTTATCAATCCTGGCTTAGTCCTTTGCAGGAGATTGGGTGGTAACCAGGATCTGCCCCCAGCTCAGTTTGGCGGGTGATTAGTGAGAGTTCAGCAAGGAAGAAATTTTTGCCTAATGCTCCCTCCTCTTAGGCCCAAGAAACACACTAGACTAACAGATCTCTGCAAGATCCACGGAAAAAGAGAAAAGGAGAGTAAAGAAGATCTTAGAATCTGCATAGCCAAGCATTGGAGTCAGCAAGGTAATCTGTGACTACAGCCATTCAGACTTTGCTACACTGAGGGACACTGTTAAGACACCCTTCACACCTGGACACACCCTGGCCAGATGCTCCATCAAACCCCTGTATCCTGCAATGGACATTATAGCCATTACAGCCAAGGTACTGTTGCCAGACATAGATTTTGTTGAGACTTTAGCAACAAAGTGTACAAAGAGGGCCATAACTCATATCCTTGTCTAAATGCATACACTGCTAACTGGGAGAGAATTGCACTGTGTACAGTTGGAACTATGTTTTGCTATAGTTAGATGTACTACAATTCCTATTTTGCTGTACAGTAAAGAGAGATGTTTATTTTTCTACCAATGGCCTATTTTTCTGACTCCTACATCATTTGCTGGCCATTGCACTCTACATACCCTGCCTTTAACCCATTCAGACACCTAACATCACGGGCATAAGTTCGCCAGATAATTATACTGTGTCTTGTAGAGCCCATAATATTTATAATGGCGTATAACCCACACTCAGTCTCTGCGCCAAAGCGTTATGTGATCGCAATAGAACCGCGTGCAACAAAATTCCACTCAGGAAAATGTTGTAATAATGTCACCAGTACTATGATCGACTATCCGTGGATAAATGGGCCAGCACTAATATGCTGCTTGGATGCACAAGTTCAATACACCCCTTCACTGTCCAGTGCACTAGTATAGCAAAGCACAAGTCCAAAGAACAATGCGGTATAGCGCCCACAATGGTGGGTAAATCTCACTTGCCTCCACACAATAAGCAGTGCTCAGAATCGAGCCCGGTCTTACCCGTCTTCACTGCCTCATCCGCAGCGTCGATCCAGCGTCTCACGTGGTGTGCTCGGCCTGAACGTGGCGTCCCACGTGACCTGGTTGCCTTGAGGACCGGATATGCGCTCGTGTGACGTAAATATTGAGCGACTGCTTTCGAATCCGTACGGGATATTTTGTTTGCTTTACTTTGCTTTTTATGTTGCCGGCTTCTTCTTTCTTTAGATGAATCCACGCTCACTTCAAACCGCCAGACGCGTTTCAGGGTCCTACACCCCTTCTTCAGTGGCCAACTGAGTGAGCGGATCCTCACTCCTTATAAATGGGATAAATGGGATAACTCCGCCCACATTTCTCCATATTCCTTGTGCAATTATATTATATGGAGTGGATTTACCCCTTATGGAGTGGGTTCCCATTTCTAATATATGGATCATACGTGCATATATCAATTCATTATACACATTTAAAACAATAAATACACCCCTTCATAATATCTACTAAATATATATATATAAAAATATAGATACTGGAGGAGACTGCAAGGTCATGTCTTCTATCCAAATGGCCGCATGAAAAACGCAATAAAAACGCATATGTATACACTGGGCTTTTTACTGCAATTTACACATAAGGAAAAGACACACATTCAGGGGAGCTGTATTATTCATCCCAAAGGACCGATGAGTGAGATAGAGGAGCCCTCCGGCGAGGAGGGGAGATCACAGTGTCGATAGACGGCCAGACTGCGATGTCCCATCTCCACCGGAAAACCCCCCTCACAAGAACCCAAACACTTCCATTTCGGCGTTGAGGCCTCTAGGAATGATTGTATCATACTCAAAGATCCTCCGGGATTCTTGTCGTGACATATGTGCAATATGGTTGCCCCCTCTCCATGCCTTTTTAACTCTTTCTATTGCTACAAACTTTAAGCCTGTAGGGTCACAGTTATGTATTGTTTTGAAATGCTTGGATAAAGAGTGCGTCTCTAGGCCTTTTTTAATATTTGCCACATGTTCCGCTACCCTCTTTTTCAACGTTCTTTTGGTCCTGCCTATATATTGCTTCCTGCATCCACATTGTAGCAAATATATAACATCTGTGGAATCACAGGTCAGGCATTCTTGTATTTCCAAACTAAATGCATTAACTGTAGACTCTACTTTTGTAGTTTTTTGGGGGAAACTAGTTATTTTGCAATTGGCACATCTGCCACACTTAAAAAACCCATTCACTGCTAACCAATTTTCTTTTTTATGGCTATCTTTTCTCACCTTCACAGTTGGAGCTACTTTCCCGGCCAAGTTATTTGCCCTTGTGTAAGTTATTTTTGGTGCTTCACTTAAGAGAGGGCCAACTATCTTGTCATTCAATAGGTGTCCCCAGTGCTTCCGGATGCTCCTTTCCACTGTTCTATATTGTGAATTAAATGGAAGGATAATCCTCAATGTTTCGTCGCATGATTGGGGATCACTAGCCAGAAAAAACTCTTTTCTTTCCATTTTCTTTACTTTCTCCAGTGACCTGTCTATCACTTGGACTGGATAGTCTCGTTCTAATAGTTGTTGCTTCAAAACAGTCGCTTCTTCCTCGAATTTGTTGACATCAGTGCAGTTCCGTTTGAGTCTACGGAACTGGCTGGTCGGCGCGTTGATCAGCCATCGATGACAACTGGCAAATCTAATAAAGCTGTTTTTAGCGACTGGTTTGAAGAAAGTATTGCAATGTAACTGGTTCCCCCTTACCCATATTTCCAAATCCAAAAATTCGACTTTCACTTTGCTCACACTAGGGCTGAACACTAGATTCTTGTCGTTCACATTGATATTCTGGAGAAACAGATCCAGGGATTCAGATGTATCCTGCCAAATGAACAAAATATCATCTATGTAGCGCCGCCATAGCACCAGATCCGTCCCCAGCCTGGGCATGATGACCTCCTTCTCCCATTGAGCCAAAAACAAGTTGGCATAGCTGGGGGCGAATCTGGTGCCCATGGCGGTGCCGGTGCGCTGTACATAGAACTCCCGTTCAAAAGAAAAATAATTATGGGACATCTAAAGAAAGAAGAAGCCGGCAACATAAAAAGCAAAGTAAAGCAAACAAAATATCCTGTACGGATTCGAAAGCAGTCGCTCAATATTTACGTCACACGAGCGCATATCCGGTCCCCAAGGCAACCAGGTCACGTGGGACGCCACGTTCAGGCCGAGCACACCACGTGAGACGCTGTGTGGTGAGCGGCCGCCTGGATCGACGCTGCGGATGAGGCAGTGAAGACGGGTAAGACCGGGCTCGATTCTGAGCACTGCTTATTGTGTGGAGGCAAGTGAGATTTACCCACCATTGTGGGCGCTATACCGCATTGTTCTTTGGACTTGTGCTTTGCTATACTAGTGCACTGGACAGTGAAGGGGTGTATTGAACTTGTGCATCCAAGCAGCATATTAGTGCTGGCCCATTTATCCACGGATAGTCGATCATAGTACTGGTGACATTATTACAACATTTCCCTAAATGGAATTTTGTTGCACGCGGTTCTATTGCGATCACATAACGCTTTGGCGCAGAGACTGAGTGTGGGTTATACGCTGGTTATATATATGTGGTATATGTATTTTATATGATTTTTAGGGGTATGTTCTTAATATTTAATGGATTAAAGTGTATTATCATTGTCACTGCTGTGGTGGTCCCTTTTGTGTGTGCCCCCCCATACTTGCTATATTTCCATTTCTCTACCGGTCCTGAGAGTGGGACCTGGGGGTGAGCACCTTTTTCATATAGAGAGAGGGTGAGCCGCTGTATTCCTTTTCAATATTTATAATGGCCCCTATAGTGCCACCAGTGTAAATACTGGAAGCACTACAAGAGACAGTATATTTATTGGGGCACTTAGGGGGCCTTATAAACATTCGGGACACTACAAAAGTCAGTATAAATATTGGGGGGCACTACAGGGGACATTATAAATGTTGGGAGCACTACAGGGAGCATTATAAATACTGGGGGCACCATTACTAATAAGTACATTCTGGGAGAAGATTAGATACACAGTTCAGCAGACAGTATCACATATGATAGGATTAGATAAAGCAGCTCAGCAAACAGTATCTCACATAAAGGCATTGGATACACAGCGCACCTGCCTTGCAATTTTTGGAAGTCTAATACCAGTTAATGGAGCGGACACTGTGTATGTGCAGGGTGCTCTCCGGTAACTTCTTTAATCTAATTTTATGGTATGTACAGTATTGTTTTTTTATATTTAAAACCCAGCTTAGCCATGTATGGATGGCCCAGCCAAGGTTTATTAATCCTGGCTTAGTCCTTTGCAGGAGATTGGGTGGTAACCAGGATCTGCCCCCAGCTCAGTTTGGCGGGTGATTAGTGAGAGTTCACCAAGGAAGAAATTTTTGCCTAATGCTCCCTCCTCTTAGGCCCAAGAAAAACACTAGACTAACAGATCTCTGCAAGATCCACGGAAAAAGAGAAAAGGAGAGTAAAGAAGATCTTAGAATCTGCATAGCCAAGCATTGGAGTCAGCAAGGTAATCTGTGACTACAGCCATTCAGACTTTGCTACACTGAGGGACACTGTTAAGAAACCCTTCACACCTGGACACACGCTGGCCAGATGCTCCATCAAACCCCTGTATCCTGCAATGGACATTATAGCCATTACAGCCAAGGTACTGTTGCCAGCCATAGATTTTGTTGAGACTTTAGCAACAAAGTGTACAAAGAGGGCCATAACTCATATCCTTGTCTAAATGCATACACTGCTAACTGGGAGAGAATTGCACTGTGTACAGTTGGAACTATGTTTTGCTATAGTTAGATGTACTACAATTCCTATTTTGCTGTACAGTAAAGAGAGATGTTACTTTTTCTACCAATGGCCTATTTTTCTGACTCCTACATCATTTGCTGGCCATTGCACTCTACATACCCTGCCTTTAACCCATTCAGACACCTAACATCACGGGCATAAGTTTGCCAGATAATTATACTGTGTCTTGTAGAGCCCATAATATTTATAATGGCCCCTATAGTGCCACCAGTGTAAATACTGGAAGCACTACAAGAGACAGTATATTTATTGGGGCACTTAGGGGGCCTTATAAACATTCGGGACACTACAAAAGCCAGTATAAATATTGGGGGGCACTACAGGGGACATTATAAATGTTGGGGGCACTACAGGGAGCATTATAAATACTGGGGGCACCATTACTAATAAGTACATTCTGGGAGAAGATTAGATACACAGTTCAGCAGACAGTATCACATATGATAGGATTAGATAAAGCAGCTCAGCAAACAGTATCTCACATGATGGCATTGAATACACAGCGCACCTGCCTTGCAATTTTTGGAAGTCTAATACCAGTTAATGGAGCGGAAACTGTGTATGTGCAGGGTGCTCTCCGTTAACTTCAGGACCTGTTGCACAGGTGGTACCTACACCTATCTGACATTTATGGCCTTTTCTAGCAGTATGCCACTAATGTCCAAGTTGGGAATATCCCTTTAATGCATTTCCTATCAGGAGTACATTGGTTACCCATCCTTCAGGGGTTCTGCCCTGTGACTAATCAGTACATACATAAAATACTGATAGAAAACGGGCACAGGAGAAATGGCACAATTTAATATTTAAGAAAAAAAACACAAGAATCTTGTTTTTTAAAGAAACACACAGAGAAAACTTTCTTTATTAAAAAATGGTCTTGGATTTCTGTGGCTTCGGCCCTTTAAGGGAGATGGAGGCTCCTTCTTCACATTCTCCTGGGATTCTTCCATTGGAGGAGGTTCAGTGTCACACCTGAGGCTGATTTTCGGGGGCCGCAGAGGGTCATACAAAGCTCTCACATTGTATACAACAAATAGAAAATAAAGATCAGCAAAAACAAGTCTCAAACACATGAAGAAAAAGCCGGACAAACTTACCCGATCTGGTCCTGTGCTGCTCGTCAGAGGCCCCTAAAGGAGAGAGCCAGCCCTGCAGACTGAGGCTGGGGTCAGTGCGTCACCTCAATATATACCCACCGCCCTTTATGACATCATATGTAAATGAGCCATAGCCCCCATTTTGATGTCACAAGAAAGAGAGTCATCTGCCAGGATTCTAATCATGACATCACAAACAGTGTTTCAACATGACAGCGGCCATTTTGAATGTAATAATGTACAGACTATAGATAATGGGTTAGCACTTTTTCCTTGCAGCCCCCCAGAGCAGGGGGTATCTGCAAATGGTTTGTTCTTTAATCTAATTTTATGGTATGTACAGTATTGTTTTTCTATATTTAAAACCCAGCTTAGCCATGTATGGATGGCCCAGCCAAGGTTTATTAATCCTGGCTTAGTCCTTTGCAGGAGATTGGGTGGTAACCAGGATCTGCCCCCAGCTCAGTTTGGCGGGTGATTAGTGAGAGTTCAGCAAGGAAGAAATTTTTGCCTAATGCTCCCTCCTCTTAGGCCCAAGAAACACACTAGACTAACAGATCTCTGCAAGATCCACTGAAAAAGAGAAAAGGAGAGTAAAGAAGATCTTAGAATCTGCATAGCCAAGCATTGGAGTCAGCAATCTAATCTGTGACTACAGCCATTCAGACTTTGCTACACTGAGGGACACTGTTAAGACACCCTTCACACCTGGACACACCCTGGCCAGATGCTCCATCAAACCCCTGTATCCTGCAATGGACATTATAGCCATTACAGCCAAGGTACTGTTGCCAGCCATAGATTTTGTTGAGACTTTAGCAACAAAGTGTACAAAGAGGGCCATAACTCATATCCTTGTCTAAATGCATACACTGCTAACTGGGAGAGAATTGCACTGTGTACAGTTGGAACTATGTTTTGCTATAGTTAGATGTACTACAATTCCTATTTTGCTGTACAGTAAAGAGAGATGTTTATTTTTCTACCAATGGCCTTTTTTTCTGACTCCTACATCATTTGCTGGCCATTGCACTCTACTTACCCTGCCTTTAACCCATTCAGACACCTAACATCACGGGCATAAGTTCGCCAGATAATTATACCGTGTCTTGTAGAGCCCATAATATTTATAATGGCCCCTATAGTGCCACCAGTGTAAATACTGGAAGCACTACAAGAGACAGTATATTTATTGGGGCACTTAGGGGGCCTTATAAACATTCGGGACACTACAAAAGCCAGCATAAATATTGGGGGGCACTACAGGGGACATTATAAATGTTGGGGGCACTACAGGGAGCATTATAAATACTGGGGGCACCTTTACTAATAAGTACATTCTGGGAGAAGATTAGATACACAGTTCAGCAGACAGTATCACATATGATAGGTATCACGGTCGGCGTGGCTATCACATACGTGACACAGAGGGAGGGAACGAGGAAGGCCCTGCCCAAGTGAGAGGGAAGATGGTGACCCCTGACTCACCTGGCGGCTGGCACCTGGCTGCCCTGACGTCCCTAGACGGGTTCCTCACCCGTACGCCGATCACGTGCCTAAAGCCCTGGCTTTCCCTGAGCTGAGCCCTAGGTAGTGAACAGGGCGATGGGAACACTAGTCCGCACCACTAACTCTAAGGGAAAACACCAAGGGGAGGACAGACAACACAGACACAACATATATTCCCAGGTGGGCGACAACAGGAGACAACCATAAGCCAAACAGGGATCCGGAGGGTAGCACACAGGAACGACAACCAGGATTAACCACTCCAGTGGGTCAGTATAGATGTCCAGGTAGGAAGCTCTATAACTGGCAACTAGAGAAGTGTGAGGGGAGAATATAAGGAGGTAGGGAGTGGCAGACAAGAAACAGCTGAGGAGGAGAAGCTACGGATCCCTGAGAGAGACAAAAAGGATAGCAAGGCAAACACAGAAAACAATCACTAAGAAACACCGTGATCTTTAGATATAGAGCGCGCAGCCACCCGCTGCGACTTCCTGACCCCGGGTATAACGGAGTCAGACATGGCTCTTGATACCCTCGTGACAGTACCCCCCCTTTCACGAGGGGCCTCCGGACACTCAGGACCAGGTCTCTCCGGATGAGAGGCATGGAAAGTCTGAATTAACCTGTTGGCGTTTACCTCTGACGCTGGAACCCACATTCTTTCCTCGGGACCGTAACCCCTCCAATGCACCAGATACTGAAGAGAGCGGCGGACCCGACGAGAATCAACAATTCTGGCTATTTGAAACTCCAGATTACCATCCACAATAACAGGAGGAGGTGGCAGCGGCGATGGTTCTAGAGGTGAAACATACTTCTTGAGTAACGATTTATGGAAGACGTTATGGATCTTAAAAGTCTGAGGTAGCTCCAGGCGAAAAGCCACAGGTTTAATGACGGCTACTATTTTATAGGGACCAATGAACCTAGGACCCAGTTTCCAAGAAGGAACCTTCAACTTAATATTCCTAGTAGACAACCACACATAGTCATTCACTCCTAGGTCCGGACCTGGCGACCGTTTCTTATCGGCCATGCATTTATATTTACCACTCATCTTTTTCAAGTTAACTTGCACCTTCTGCCATACCGATGAAAGAGATGACGAAAACCGTTCCTCTTCGGGAACCCCAGAAGACCCCCCCTCTTTGAAAGTACAGAATTGGGGATGAAAACCATATGCACCAAGAAATGGTGACTTGCCAGTGGATTCCTGACGACGATTATTTATGGCAAACTCAGCTAACGGTAAATATGATGACCACAACTCTTGGTTTTCAGACACAAAACATCTTAGATATGTTTCTAGGTTTTGGTTGGTACGCTCAGTCTGTCCATTCGACTGAGGATGGAAAGCTGAGGAAAAGGACAAGTGAACCCCCAAACGGGAACAAAAAGCTTTCCAAAACTTAGAAATAAACTGGGTTCCCCGATCCGAAACCACATCGGAAGGGACCCCGTGAAGCTTCACGATTTCACTGATAAACACCTGAGCGAGAGTTTTAGCATTAGGAAGTGCGGGTAGCGCAATAAAGTGTACCATTTTGCTAAACCTGTCTACTACTACCAAGATAACTGTTTTACCCGCCGACAACGGTAAGTCAGTGATGAAATCCATTGACAGATGTGTCCATGGCCTATTGGGGATGAAAAGTGGCAATAAAGACCCTGCTGGACGTGTATGAGAGACTTTCGCACGTGCACAAGTAGAACAAGAAAACACGAAATCCATTACATCCTGACGCAACCTTGGCCACCAAAAACGACGAGATAAAAGCTCCAAGGTTGCTTTACTACCCGGGTGTCCAGCAAGTGCCGAATTATGATGTTCTTTTAATAATTCAAGACGCAGGTTTAACGGTACAAACAATTTCTCTGAGGGGCAAGAGGCCGGGGCGTCCCCCTGAGCCTCTAACACCTTTCCCTCTAGAACAGGGTGTACAGCAGAGACAACCACTCCTCTTTGTAAAATAGGTACCGGATCACAAACATTACCCCCTCCAGGGAAACTACGAGATAATGCGTCTGCCTTGGTATTTTTTGCCCCAGGACGATAGGTGATTACAAAGTTAAATCTGGTAAAGAATAGCGACCACCTAGCTTGTCTAGGGGTGAGACGCTTAGCCGATTCTAGGTACAGAAGGTTCTTGTGATCCGTAATCACCGTGACGGGGTGGATTGCTCCCTCTAAGAAGTGACGCCACTCTTCAAGCGCCAGTTTAATCGCCAACAGTTCCCTATTTCCAATATCATAATTCTTCTCCGCAGAAGATAATTTTTTGGAAAAGAAAGCGCAAGGACGCCATTTGCCAGGAGACGGACCCTGAGACAGCTCCCACTCCCACCTCTGACGCATCTACCTCGACAATAAAAGGCTGGGAGACATCAGGTTGAATTAGAACAGGTGCCGAGGTAAACCTCTCCTTTAGAGAGGAAAATGCATCTTTAGCGGCGTCAGACCATTTGGAAAAATCCGTCCCCTTCCTAGTCATGTCGGTAAGGGGTTTAACGATCACTGAATAATTTTTAATGAACTTTCTATAGAAATTAGCGAAACCCAAAAACCGTTGTAGGGCTTTAAGGTTCTCAGGAAGATCCCAATCTAAAATTGCCTGGACCTTCCCAGGATCCATGCGGAAACCTGAAGCAGATAATAGATATCCCAGGAACTGTAATTCCTGAACAGCGAAGACACATTTTTCAATTTTCGCATATAATTTATTCGTCCGTAGGACCTGCAGTACTTGCCTGACATGCACCTCATGTGTTTTCAGATCAGCCGAATAAATTAAGATATCATCTAGGTATATGACTACAAACCTGCCGATGAGATGACTAAAAATATCATTAACGAAATGTTAGAAGACAGCAGGGGCATTGGTCAGACCGAAAGGCATAACTAGATTTTCATAATGCCCCTCAGGGGTGTTAAAAGCTGTCTTCCACTCATCCCCTTCCCTGATACGAATCAGATTGTAGGCCCCCCTAAGATCAAGTTTGGAGAACCACTTAGCACCCGCAATCTGATTAAAAAGGTCAGGAATGAGAAGAAGAGGGTATGGGTCACGGATGGTTATCTGGTTTAACTCACGGAAATCTAAGCAAGGACGCAGGCCCCCATCTTTCTTTTTAACAAAGAAAAACCCTGCAGCCACGGGTGAAGAAGAGGGTCTGATGTGTCCCTTAGCCAGACTCTCGGAGATATAATCTTTCATGGCTTGTCTCTCGGGACCCGAAAGATTATACAACCTGGACTTGGGTAATTTTGCCCCGGGAATCAGGTTAACCGGGCAATCATAAGGACGATGAGGTGGTAGTTTCTGACAACCCTTTTCAGAAAAAACGTCCTCAAAGTCCGAAATAAATGTAGGTAGGGAAGCTATGGAGGCGATTAAGCAATTGTTATTTAAGCAATTCTCTCTGCAATGCTCACTCCACTCCAATATCTCCCTGGCCTGCCAATCCACCACTGGATTGTGCGCTACCAACCAGGGAAGACCCAATACCACCGGAGAGGGAAGGCCCTCCAGAACGTAACATGAAAGACACTCATTATGGTGGTCCCCTACCCGAAGGTGTAAATTACGAACAATGTGGGTGAGGTTTCTCTGAGACAGAGGAGCAGAATCTATAGCGAATACGGGAATAGGTCTCTGCAGCGTACAGAGAGACAAACCCATAGTGCGGGCAAAATGGGCATCAATCAAGTTTACCCCTGCTCCACTGTCTAGAAAAACAGAAATAGACTCCGTCTTAACACCAAAAACAATGACCGCTGGTAAAACAAATTGAGATGTTCGTATGGAGGAAACGTATACCCCCCGGCTGACATCCTCCGCACAGCCCGGGGTTAGTAGTTTTCCGACGGTCTTTTGTTTTTGAGAAAGGAGGGACAGACATTAATGAAATGACCCCTCCCCCCACAGAAAAAACAAGCCCCCCCCCCTACAGCGAACCTCGGGAGGACGGACCTGACGAGAAGTTCCGCCTAGCTGCATAGGCTCATCTAAGTCAGAACAGGCTGACTGTTGCTTGGGAGAGGTAACCAATTGCTCCGGAAATTTTCGATCTCTCCCTAAGACGTCTATCTATTCTGATAGAGAGGGACATAACAGCATCAAGGGAAAGGGGGGTCTCATACAGCGCCAGTGCATCCTTAACCCTTTCAGATAACCCAGAGCAGAACTGACTCCTGAGAGCCGGGTCGTTCCACTGAGTATCCGTAGCCCACCTATGGAACTCTGAGCAATATTCCTCTGCTGACCGATCTCCCTGTAGGAGTCTCCGTAACTTCGACTCAGCCAGGGAGACTCGGTCAGGGTCATCATATATGAGACCCAAAGCCCCAAAAAATCCCTCCACTGACCGAAGAGCCTGAGAACCAGGGGGTAACGAGAACGCCCAGGATTGCGGATCCCCCTGAAGCAGGGAAATGACAATCCCTACCCGCTGTTCTTCATGACCTGAGGAGTAAGGACGCAACTTAAAATATAATTTGCAGGCCTCACGGAACGTCGCAAATTTGTCCCTTCCCCCAGAAAATCTGTCGGGAAGAGCAACCTTGGGTTCAGTGACAACCTGGTTACCCATAGCAACCGCTGGGGGTGCGGTCTGCTGCATTTGCTGCTGTTGGTGGAGAACAGACGCCTTCAATCCTGCCACCTCCAAAGACAGGCTTTGAAGCTGTTCTGCCAAGGCATCAATAGGATCCATATTGGATTCTAAGTAGAGAGAGAAAAAAAAAAAACAACAAACAAAAAATTATATAAATTTTTTATTTTTTTTTTTCTCAAAAAGTAAGGGCCAGTTATAATATCACGGTCGGCGTGGCTATCACATACGTGACACAGAGGGAGGGAATGAGGAAGGCCCTGCCCAAGTGAGAGGGAAGATGGTGACCCCTGACTCACCTGGCGGCTGGCACCTGGCTGCCCTGACGTCCCTAGACGGGTTCCTCACCCGTACGCCGATCACGTGACTAAAGCCCTGGCTTTTCCTGAGCTGAGCCCTAGGTAGTGAACAGGGCGATGGGAACACTAGTCTGCACCACTAACTCTAAGGGAAAACACCAAGGGGAGGACAGACAACACAGACACAACATATATTCCCAGGTGGGCGACAACAGGAGACAACCATAAGCCAAAAAGGGATCCGGAGGGTAGCACACAGGAACGACAACCAGGATTAACCACTCCAGTGGGTCAGTATAGATGTCCAGGTAGGAAGCTCTATAACTGGCAACTAGAGAAGTGTGAGGGGAGAATATAAGGAGGTAGGGAGTGGCAGACAAGAAACAGCTGAGGAGGAGAAGCTACGGATCCCTGAGAGAGACAAAAAGGATAGCAAGGCAAACACAGAAAACAATCACTAAGAAACACCGTGATCTTTAGATATAGAGCGCGCAGCCACCCGCTGCGACTTCCTGACCCCGGGTATAACGGAGTCAGACGTGGCTCTTGATACCCTCGTGACAATAGGATTAGATAAAGCAGCTCAGCAAACAGTATCTCACATGATGGCATTGGATACACAGCGCACCTGCCTTGCAATTTTTGGAAGTCTAATACCAGTTAATGGAGCGGACACTGTGTATGTGCAGGGTGCTCTCCGTTAACTTCAGGACCTGTCGCACAGGTGGTACCTACACCTATCTGACATTTATGGCATATTCTAGCAGTATGCCACTAATGTCCAAGATGGGAATATCCCTTTAATGCATTTCCTATCAGGAGTACATTAGTTACCCATCCTTCAGGGGTTCTGCCCTGTGACTAATCAGTACATACATAAAATACCGATACAAAACGGGCACAGGAGAAATGGCACAATTTAATATTTAAGAAAAAAACCACAAGAATCTTGTTTTTTAACCACTTACCGCTATGCTAACGCCGAAAGGCGTCATCTCTGCGGCGCTCCCAGGCTACACTAACGCCGATTGGCGTCATCTCGTGTGAGCCGAGATTTCCTGTGAACGCGCGAACACAGGAGCGCGCGTTCACAGGAGCGCGTACTGCACAAATTCTTCTACAGCCTGCCGGCCGCGATCATTGGCTGGCAGGCTGTAGATTTTTGAATCGACTAATGAAATGGTTATGTCAGACGCTATTTTGAAAATAGCGTTTGATATAACTGCTGCTTGGTCCTCTGGTGGTCCCTTTCGCTTGGATCGACCACCAGAGGACACCGGCAGCTCAGTAAGTAGCACCAAATCACCACACTACACATTACACCACCCCTGTCATTTATTAACCCCTTATTTTGCACCTGATCACCCATATTAGACTCCCTGATCACCCTGTTCACCCCCTTGTCCACCCCCCTGTCACTGATCACCCCCCCTGTAAGGGTCCCTCATCCCTGCCAGTTAGTTAGCTACTTGCTAGGTAGTTTAGCGCCCAGCCCACTGCACCGCAGTCACTGATTAGTCGCTGATTAGCGTCATCGCTGTCGCTAATCAGCACTAGTACTATATAGTATCTGTAAGTGATCAATACTGATCGCAATCAGATCTATATAAGTACATTAGGGTCACCTTAGGTTCTACAAAAAACGCAGTGTTCGCCTGATCAGGCCTGATCTTGTGCGCACACTTGCGTTCAGTCTGCCCCGCCGCAGTGACAGAATTTTTTTTTCTGATCACTGCAAAAACACCGTAAAATCGCTGCGCCGCTATAAAGATCACTTTTGAGCTTTTTGGATCTTTATTAGCGATCGCAGCTTTACTTCGCATGCACTCCTTTTTACTAGGTAGGTTTGCTCTTTTTCCCGGGTAGTCTCAGAGGAATACCCCCTAAATTTAGTGAACCCAAAATGTCAAACAAGGGGTATTCCGCTGAAGAGGCCTACAGGATTCTGGCCGTGATGGATGAAAGCGATGGGGACGCCTCATCCGCTGAATCCAGTGGTTCAGAATATGAACCTGTAGACAGCAGTGGCACTCTAACCGCTAGCGAAGATGACGAGGTAGAGGTCCCTGCTGCGGCCAGACGTACCCGATCCCATGTAAGAGTTCTGCCTACCCTGCATGATGATTCTCATTTGCAGCAGAGTGGTGCTAGCGCTGATCTTGTTTATGGTGCGGCATACACCAGCAGCACAGCACACCCTGGACCTTCTACCAGCACTGCCGTATTCCCTGGTGAAGTGGCGAGCACCAGAAGGGCAGTTCCAGCTGGTACGGTGGCACGTGCAATAACTCCCCTGTCGCAGCCACCGCATTCACAGGCCCGTAGAACCCTTAGTCTCCCAGAGGTGCTGGCAAATCCTAATTGGCAATCCCCTGATTCCGCCGCACCCGTATTGCCCCCTTTCACCGCCCAGTCTGGAGTTCGCGTGGAGACGGCTCATTTAGGATCGGCCCTTCAGTTTTTTGAGCTGTTCTTCACCGCGGATCTCTATGACCTAGTTGTGGCAGAAACCAACCGCTACGCCACACAGTTTATTACCGCCAATCCGGAAAGCTACTATGCCCAGCCTTTCCGGTGGAAACCAGTCACCGTTTCTGAGTTTAAATTTTTTTTGGGCCTTCTCCTCAGCATGGGTCTAACTAAAAAAAATGCATTGCGGTCATATTGATCTAAAGACCCAATACATTACATGGCCATGTTCTCTGCTGCAATGTCTAGGGCACGTTTTGAGGCCATCATGTGATTTATGCATTTTACGGACAATAGCACCTGTCATCCAAGAGGCCACCCTGCTTATGACCGGCTCCATAAAATTCGGCCCCTCATAGACCATTTGTCATCCAGATTTGCAGATGCGTATACCCCTAATCAAAACATCTGCATAGACGAGTCCCTAGTACATTTTACCGGGCGCCTTGGCATAAAACAGTACATCCCCAGCAAGCGCGCCCGGTATGGGGTCAAACTGTATAAGCTCTGTGAAAGGGCCACAGGCTATACATATCGTTTTAGGGTCTATGAGGGAAAAGACTCAAAACTGGAGCCGGTCGGATGTCCTGACTACCTGGGGAGCAGTGGCAAGATTGTCTGGGACTTGGTGTCACCCTTACTCCACAAGGGGTACCACTTATACGTGGACAATTTTTACTCAAGCGTGGCCCTCTTTCGGCACTTACATCTAGTCGGAATTCAATGCTGTGGCACCGCGCGACCTAGTCGCCGGGGCTTCCCCCAACGGCTCGTTAGTACCCGACTTGCACGGGGGGAGAGGGCTGCCTTGTGTGACCAAGAACTGCTTGCGGTGAAGTGGAGGAACAAGAGGGACGTTTACCTTCTGTCCACCATTCACGCAGACACGACTGTCCAAATTGAACGGGCAACTGGAGTCATTGTGAAACCCCTCTCTGTCCACGACTATAACCTTCACATGGGAGGGGTGGACTTCAATGACCAGATGTTGGCTCCCTATTTAGTTTCCCGACGCACCAGACGCTGGTATAAGAAGGTGTCTGTTTATTTAATTCAATTGGCGATGTATAATAGTTTTGTTCTCTACAGTAAGGCTGGGAGAACAGGATCCTTCCTAAAATTCCAGGAAGAGATCATTTCGGAACTCCTGTATCCAGGAGGGTCCGTGCCCCAAGGCCCTGATGTAGTGAGCCGGCTACATGGCAGACACTTCCCGTCTGTCTATCCTGGTACCCCAACTCAACGTTCCCCAAGAAAAAGATGTCGTGTCTGTAGCAGGGGTGGAATAAGGCGTGACACCACCTTTTTTTGTCCTGACTGTCCTGACCAGCCTGCCCTATGCATAGGGAAGTGTTTCCGCAAGTTCCACACTCAGGTACACTATTAGTGTAGGGATTGCGTCACACAGGACAGGCACACAGGGGTCTTAGGGACCTTTCACACAGAGCTGCCACAAACCTCTCCTTTCACCTGGGACAAAGTGCATAATGTACTTCGCCACATCTCTGGGCGATTTGCACTTTGCACATTGTCCCATGGGGAAGGAGAGGTTTGTCCTATAAAGGTAAAAAAAAAAAATAATAATCACCGGTAAGCAAAAAAGTTATTGTTCTGTTTCAAAAGTTTATAAAAGTTAATGTTCTCTAAAGTTAATGTTAATAAATTTATTGCGTTGCGGCCTGTTTATTTATTTTTTTATTTTTTTACCTTCTAGGTGGACCAAGCGATCAAGCAGCTGCAGCACTGATGTGCATTCTGACAGAAGCATTGCGCTGCTGTCAGATTACACAAAAGTCGGTGTATGCGGCGCTGCAAGACGAGATTTCTCCTCTGCAGTAAAAGATACGTTTGCCGAGGCATATGAGCTGAGGAGGCGGCGGTGTTCATATGCTTTGGCAAACACTTTGTATATATAAAAAAAAAATAAAAATCCCGGCAATGATTTATTCATCCACATCGATTGATGTGAATGGAGAAATCTGGTTTGCCAGGGCATACGAGCTAAGTGGGTATGGATGTTGGGCGGAGCTCCTATGTCCTGGCAGACGCCTTTCCCCTCCTTTTTCTTTTTGGCAGAGATTTTTTCATCCACATTGATCGATGCGAATGAAGAAATCTGTGCCGTTCATTTTTTCTTTCAGCCCAGAGGCTGAACGGAAAAAAAAAATCTCATTACCCGTATGCTCAATATAAGGAGAATAGCAGAAACTCCTAATGTTGGCCATACATGTAAAGACTGCGGAGACCCTCAAATGCCAGGGCAGTACAAACACCCCACAAATGACCCCATTTTGGAAAGAAGACACCCCAAGGTATTCGCTGAGGGGCATATTGAGTCCAGGAAAGATTGAAATTTTTGTCCCAAGTTAGCGGAAAGGGAGACTTTGTGAGAAAAAACAAAAAAAATCAATTTCCGCTAACTTGTGCCAAAAAAAATAAAAATTCTTTGAACTCGCCATGCCTCTCATTGATTACCTTGGGGTATCTTCTTTCCAAAATGGGGTCACATGTGGGTTATTTATACTGCCCTGGCATTTTAGGGGCCCTAAAGCGTGCGAAGAAGTCTGGGATCCAAATGTCTAAAAATGCCCTCCTAAAAGTAATGTGGGCCCCTTTGCGCATCTAGGCTGCAAAAAAGTGTCACACATGTGGTATCGCCGTACTCAGGAGAAGTTGGGGAATGTGTTTTGGGGTGTCATTTTACATATACCCATGCTGGGTGAGATAAATATCTTGGTCAAATGCCAACTTTGTATAAAAAAATGGGAAAAGTTGTCTTTTGCCAAGATATTTCTCTCACCCAGCATGGGTATATGTAAAAAGACACCCCAAAACACATTGCCCAACTTCTCCTGAGTACGGTGATACCACATGTGTGACACATTTTTGCAGCCAAGGTGGGCAAATGGGCCCACATTCCAAAGAGCACCTTTTGGATTTCACAGGCCATTTTTTACAGATTTTGATTTGAAACTACTTGGCACGCATTTGGGCCCCTAAAAGGCCAGGGCAGTATAACTACCCCACAAGTGACCCATTTTGGAAAGAAGACACCCCAAGGTATTCCGTGAGGGGCATGGCGAGTTCCTAGAATTTTTTATTTTTTGTCACAAGTTAGCGGAAAATGATGTTTTTTTTTGTTTTGTTTTTTTTACAAAGTCTCATATTCCACTAACTTGTGACAAAAAATAAAAACTTCCATGAACTCACTATGCCCATCATGAAATACCTTGGGGTGTCTTCTTTCCAAAATGGGGTCACTTGTGGGGTAGTTATACTGCCCTGGCATTCTAGGGGCCCGAATGTGTGTTAAGTAGTTTGAAATCAAAATCTGTCAAAATAGCCGGTGAAATCCGAAAGGTGCTCTTTGGAATGTGGGCCCCTTTGCCCACCTAAGCTGCAAAAAAGTGTCACACATGTGGTAGCTCTGTACTCAGGAGAAGTTGGGCAATGTGTTTTGGGGTGTCATTTTTTATATACCTATGCTGGGTGAGAGACATATCTTGGCAAAAGACAACTTTTCCCATTTTTTTAAACAAAGTTGGCATTTGACCAAGATATTTATCTCACCCAGCATGGGTATATGTAAAATGACACCCCAAAACACATTGCCCAACTTCTCCTGAGTACGGAGATACCACATGTGTGACACTTTTTTGCAGCCTAGGTGGGCAAAGGGGCCCACATTCCAAAGAGCACCTTTCGGATTTCACCGGCTTTTTTTTACAGATTTTGATTTCAAACTACTTACCACACATTTGGGCCCCTAGAATGCCAGGGCAGTATAACTACCCCACAAGTGACCCCATTTTGGAAAGAAGACACCCCAAGGTATTCGCTGATGGGCATAGTGAGTTCATGGAAGTTTTTATTTTTTGTCACAAGTTAGTGGAATATGAGACTTTGTAAGAGAAAAAATAAAATAAAATCATCATTTTCCGCTAACTTGTGACAAAAAATATAAAATTCTAGGAACTCGCCATGCCCCTCTCTCTAGGAAATCTCTGCCAAAAATATGGAGGGGAAAGGCGTCTGCCAGGACATAGGAGCTCCGCCCAACATCCATACCCACTTAGCTCGTATGCCCTGGCAAACCAGATTTCTCCATTCACATCAATCGATGTGAATGAATAAATCATTGACGGGATTTTTTATTTTTTTTTATATACAAAGTGTTTGCCAAAGTATATGAACACCGCCACTTCCTCAGCTCATATGCCTCAGCAAACGTATCTTTTACTGCAGAGGAGAATTCTCGTCTTGCAGCGCCGCATACACCGACTTGTGTGTAATCTGACAGCAGCGCAATGCTTCTGTCAGAATGCACATCAGTGCTGCAGCTAGTCGATCGGTTGGTCCACCTGGAAGGTATAAAAAACAAAACAAAAAAGAAAAAACCAGACCGCAACTCAATACATTTATTAACTTTATAATAACTTTTGAACATAACATATAAACTTTATTGAACTGAACGTTAACTTTTATACTTACCAGTGATTTTTTTTTTTTTTTTTTACCTTTATAGAACAAACCTCTCCTTCCCCATGGGACAATGTGCAAAGCGCAAATCGCCCAAAGATGTGGCGAAGTACATTATGCACTTTATCCCAGGTGAAAGGAGAGGTTTGCCGCAGCTGAGAGAGAAAGGGCCCTAATAGCCCTGTGTGCCTGTCCTGTGAGATGCAATCCCTATGCTAAGTGTACCTGTGTGCGGTACTTCCAGAAACACTCTCCTAAGCATAGGGCAGGGTGGTCAGGGCAGTCAGGACAGAAATAGCGGGTGTCACGCCTTATTCCACTCCTGCTACAGACACAACATTTTTTTCGGGGTGGCGGTTGGGTTGGGGTACCAGGAACGACACTGGGGAAATGTCGCTCGTGTAGACGGCTCACTATACTGGTGGTTGGGGCCACGGAACCTCCTGGATACAGGAGGTTCTCGATGATCTCTTCCTGAAATTTGAGGAAGGATCGTGTTCTCCCAGCCTTACTGTAGAGAACAAAACTATTATAGGCAGCCAATTGAATTAAATATACAGACACCTTCTTATACCAGCGTCTGGTGCATCGGGAAACTAAATAGGGAGCCAACATCTGGTCATTGAAGTCCACCCCTCCCATGAGCGCATTATAGTCGTGGACACAGAGGGGCTTTTCAATGACACGGGTTGCCCTTTCAATTTGGATTGTCGTGTCTGCGTGAATGGAGGAGAGCATGTAAACGTCACGCTCGTCTCTCCATTTCACCGCGAGAAGTTCTTGGTTACACAAGGCAGCCCTCTCCCCCCTTGCAAGACGGGTGGTAACGAGCCGTTGGGGGAAGCCCACGCGACTAGGTCACACGGTGCCACAGACGCCAATCTGTTCTAGGAACAAATGCCTGAAGAGGGGCACACTTGTGTAAAAATTGTCCACATAAAGATGGTACCCCTTGCCAAATAAGCGTGACACCAAGTCCCAGACTGTCTTCCCACTGCTCCCCAGGTAGTCAGGGCAACCGACCGGCTCCAGGGTCTGATCTTTTCCCTCATAGATCCGAAATTTGTGGGTATAGCCTGTGGCCCTTTCACAGAGCTTATACAATTTGACCCCATACCGGGCACGCTTGCTTGGGATGTATTGTTTGAAGCCAAGGCGCCCGGTAAAATGTATTAGGGACTCGTCTATGCAGATGTTTTGCTCGGGGGTATACAAATCTGCAAATTTCTGGTTGAAGTGGTCTATGAGGGGCCGAATTTTGTGGAGCCGGTCAAAAGCTGGGTGGCCTCTGGGACGAGACGTGCTGTTGTCGCTAAAGTGCAGGAAACGCAGGATGGTCTCAAAACGTGTCCTGGACATAGCAGCAGAGAACATGGGCATGTGATGAATCGGGTTCGTGGACCAATATGACCGCAATTCATGCTTTTTAGTTAGACCCATGTTGAGGAGAAGGCCCAGAAAAATTTTAATTTCGGAAACTTGGACTGGTTTCCACCGGAAAGGCTGGGCATAAAAGCTTCCCGGGTTGGCGGATATAAATTGAGTGGCATACCGATTTGTTTCTGCCACGACTAAGTCCAAGAGCTCCGCAGTCAAGAACAGCTCAAAAAATCCCAGGGCCGAACCGATCTGAGCTGTCTCAACCCGAACTCCAGACTGGGCGGTGTAAGGGGGAACTACAGGTGCGGCTGAAGTTGGTGACTGCCAATCAGGGTTTGCCAGCACCTCAGGGACTCTAGGGGCTCTACGGGCCTGTCTGCGCGGTGGCTGCGACGGGGTAACTACTGCACGTGCCACTGTACCAGCTTCAACTGCCCTTCTGGTGCTCGCCACTTCACCAGGTTGTACGGCAGTGCTGGTACTAGGTCCAGGATGGGCTGCGCTGCTGGTGTATGCCTCACCACGTAATCCGACAGCACCAGCCCCACTCTGCTGCCCTTGAAACGGATCCTGCACAACCTGTGGTCTAGCGACACGGGGCCTGGTACGCCTGGTGCTATCAGGGACCTCAACCACCTCGTCCGAACTTTGGGTCAGAGTGCCACTGCTTTCTACAGGTTCATATTCTGACCCGCTAGATTCGTCAGATGAGGGTTCCCATTCCTCATCCGACTGGGTCAGAATCCTGTAGGCCTCTTCAGAAGAATACCCCCTGTTTGACATTTGGACTACTAAATTTAGGGGTATTCCCTAAGACTACCCAAGAAAAAAAGCAAGCCTGTCTTACAAAGGGGAGGCTAGCGAAGTACCGGAGGCCGCTGCGGTTGATAAAAAATATCAAAACTGATTTTTTTTATCGCTGCAGTGCTTGTAAAGTGATTGTGCAGTGATCAAAAAAAAAAATAATTTTTGTCACTGCGGTGGGGCGGGCGTGGGTGAACGCACGTGTGGGCGACCGATCAGGCCTGATCGGGCAAACACTGCGTTTTGGGTGGAGGGCGAGCTAAGGTGACACTAATACAATTATAGATCTGACTGTGATCAGTTTTGATCACTTACAGATACTATAAAAGTACAAATGCTGATTAGCGATACGCTAATCAGCGAATAAAAGTGACTGCGGTGCGGTGGGCGCTAACTGACGCACTACCTAAGCAAGGGACCTAAACTAACCTAAACCTAACCGTCAATACTAGTGAAAAAAAAAAATGACAGTTTACAATGATCACTTTTTTCACTTTCACTAGGTGATTGACAGGGGGCGATCAAGGGGTTAATTTGGATGATGGGGGTGATGGAAGGTGATCTGGGGCTAAGGGCAGTGTTTGGTGGGTACTCACAGTTTTGTCTGCTCCTCTGCTGGATCCAACCGACGAAAAGGACCAGCAGAGGAGCAGACAAGCCATTTAACACCTTATATTTACTAATGGCTTCTGATTCGGTTTTTTAAAAATCAGCAACCAGCCAGCAACGATCATTGGCTGGCAGGTTGCTGATGCAATACTCCTCGAACTTTTGCCGGCCCGCGATGCGCATGCGTGGGCCGGCTGTGACCGAAATCTCGCGTCTCGCGAGAGGACGCGTATATGCGTCCAGGAGGAATCAATCAACCACCTCCAGGACGCATCGCTGCGTTCGGCGGTCCGGAGGTGGTTAAGGGAGATGGAGGCTACGTCTTCACATTCTCCTGGGATTCTTCCATTGGAGGAGGTTCAGTGTCACACCTGAGGCTGATTTTCGGGGCCGCAGAGGGTCATACAAAGCTCTCACATTGTATACAACAAATAGAAAATAAAGATCAGCAAAAACAAGTCTCAAACACATGAAGAAAAAGCCGGACAAACTTACCCGATCTGGTCCTGTGCTGCTCGTCAGAGGCCCCTAAAGGAGAGAGCCAGCCCTGCAGACTGAGGCTAAGGTCAGTGCGTCACCTCAATATATACCCACCGCCCTTTATGACATCATATGTAAATGAGCCATATCCCCCATTATGATGTCACAAGAAAGAGAGTCATCTGCCAGGATTCTAATCATGACATCACAAACAGTGTCTCAACATGACAGCGGCCATTTTGAATGTAATAATGTACAGACTATAGATAATGGGTTAGCACTTTCTCCTTGCAGCCCCCCAGAGCAGGGGGTATCTGCAAATGGTTTGTTCTTTAATCTAATTTTATGGTATGTGCAGTATTGTTTTTCTATATTTAAAACCCAGCTTAGCCATGTATGGATGGCCCAGCCAAGGTTTATTAATCCTGGCTTAGTCCTTTGCAGGAGTGTAGTGTACGGGGACTGTAATGCCCGTCACTACAAAAGGGTCACTTGGTGTGCTGTCGTCCCCCCTTATTTATGGGGAAGTTGGTATATGTCATCTTTATAAATTGTAATGTAATGTTATGTATTTCCCTGTTACTGTGACACTTGCATGTACAGGCCTGCTAGGGGTGTCATTCCAGCTTCTAGTCACTAGAGGGAGCTAGAGAGCCCTAGTTTATATAAGGCCCAGACAGGGAAGCAAAAGTAAGTCTAGTCTAAGTGTCTGTCTAAAGCTGCAGCCTGTAGTCTGAAGCTGGAGCTTAGACTATGTCAGAGACAAGTCCAGGCCTGAAGCCTGCGGACCAGGAGAGGGTATTGCAGTCCCTGTAACCGGGTTCCGAATCCAAGTAGAAGGTTCCCCTCCTGAATATATATATATGCAGAAGCAGGAAGACCACCGTTCAGAAGCTTCTAGAGTCTGAGGAAAGAGGGAGAAAGACAGAGGCAAAGCGCAGAAAAGCAAGAGGTACTCAAGATAACAGAGGAGGTACTTTATAAAGAGAGAACCAAGGATATACGCCAGAGTTAAGGTATTGGGCCTTGGAGAAGATTTGCTATGTTCCAGGATCAGTCAGAGATAGAGTGCAAGCTCCTGTACTGCAAGTCCTGTGTGTTTAACACTCTGTAGTCACCTTGCTCAATCTGTATTGCCTGCATCAACCGTATTGAAAAATCGACTGTATGCAAAGGAACTGCGCTTCTGTGAATGTCTCTATATTTAAAACTACTAAAGTTGGAGTTCTGTTTTAACATCACGGTGTTCCTCATTTATTCCTGCTATCAGCAAATGGCGTGCCACCGTTTAATTGGCACTGGCGTCACGAACATTTTCCTACCATCACCTGCCTATGCAGAGAGTCAGCCGTCTCAGGTTAGTGTTTATTGCACTACTACACCCAGGAACACATTTCTACACACAACTTGAGTACGCTGCACCTCTCTTTTGGCGTCACGAACAGGATACGCATGCTTTCTAGTGCAAGAAGCGTGAACTTTGTGCCTTATACAGTTGCCCTGTGACCAAAGTGACATATTGCCTGTTTTATTAAAGTGGACTTTGTGGACTGAAAAACATACCCAAAGTGTTCCTAAAATCTCTAAAAAGCGCTGTGCAGTGTTGCGCTACCAAGAGGAAGAAAATCGCCACATTGGAGTGTGGTTTTGTGGACTTTTTACAATCCTGTTTGCTGTCAGTGAATAGACAGCGTTTCTTGCTAAAGATGGCCGCTGAGCTTGCTGAATTTACTGCTGCGTCATCTTCGTCCCGAAAAGGCAGGAAAAATTGGCGCCTTTCTGAGGAAATAGCGGGAAGGAGTTCAAGGTCAGGCGCCACTGCTTATCTGGACATTTGCATGTCTGCCAGCATGGACACCGCCTTCCATTTACTGGAATACCTGGGGGGCGGCCTCCCAGTGCAGTGGGAGGAGCTGGCTGATTTAATTGACGCGACCCTATCGCTCTCCAGAGAAGGATCGAGCATGTTGGAAAGTGAACAGAGCGTTGCTGCAGCGTCCGCGCCTGACATACCAGAGATGACTGATATTGGTGTAGAGCCAGAGGAGGCTCCACCGGCCTACTCTCCGGGACCGGAGAAACCCGCCTGCCCGCCACGGGAGAAAGAACCGGAGCCCTGCTATGGCTCCTGGAGAGACTTCTTTCAACCCTCTTTCAAGTGGTCGTCACTTATGGCAGAGATCCGGGAGGCCGCTATAAAGCGGAATACAAAGACCAAGATCTATTATGAAGAGTTGACCAAGACAATCCATGAACGACACACCAACACCCAACCCCGCCTGGAAAGGAGAAAGGGAGTGGTGGTGTCCTTTGAAAAAACCCGTGGCTACGGGTTCATCCAAGATTACCTGACTGGCAGAGACCTATATGTTAACAGAAGGTCTGTCAAGAGAGACTACCTCCCTTCCTATCAGCACAGCCTCCGCGAGGGAGAGGAAGTGGAGTTCACCCCTGCCGAGAGCCTGAGAGGCCCTTATGCCACTGCCGTGACCCGTCCCAAGCAAGAACCTGAGGACTGGGAGGCAGAAGAAGAAGACTACTCTGGCTGCGAGCGGGAACCGGAAC
Organism: Bufo bufo; assembly: GCF_905171765.1. Lineage (NCBI taxonomy): Eukaryota > Metazoa > Chordata > Amphibia > Anura > Bufonidae > Bufo > Bufo bufo. The sequence continues at coordinate 64,994 of NW_024401210.1, forward strand.
GCTCTCCAGAGCCGGCCCATCACGCCTTCCAGGAGCGGAGCTCCTTCATTGGGCCTAACGTCTTCTGGCAGCCAACCGTGTTGGAAAAATGGGTGAGCCCTTACCCTTCCCCCGAGCTGCCTCGTCGGGAGAAGACCATGCAAGAGATGGAAAATCTAAAGGGACTTCGAAATACCTTTGAGAACATCCGGAGGGGTCGGAGACCCGATGCATCACCAGAACCTGCAGAGGCCGAGTCCGCGCCATCGGTGACTGTGCCTGCGCCGGCGGCGCCAGCAGATGACCGCGACTCTGACACGGAGAGCATCGATGAGCAGATTGTCCGGCTGGAGGAGAAGTTGCGGGAGCTGCGCAAGATCGCGACCGCCAGGATCCAGACGCCGCCGGAGAAGGACGAGGTAAGGGTGCCTGTCACCACCCGTAGACTACCTTCTGCTGCCACCGCTCCGCCAGTGCCCCAAAGAAGACCCCCTGTTGCTGTGAATTGCTGCACAGAGCCCACCGGACCGCTTGAGGCGGCGGTAACCGCTCCATTCCATCCCACCATTATCATGCCGGGACCGGTACGGTCCACCCAAGGGTTTACCCCTAGGCCCATGGGGCCAATACCTATTAGGGGCCCCTTTACTCTGCAGCTGCCCCCTAACACCGTTATGTGGGCCCATCCTCCTGTAGAGGACTACTACAGGCCATATTTGCCAGCAGGGTCAAGTGATTATGATATGCCTCTGTAAACCAGCCTGCTAGGCCTTTTGATTTATTTCATCAATAAATGAGGGTATTAACCCTTCCAGGACAGGAGTCCTATGTTCCTGGTCGTTTGTTGCGACTGCCAGTTCATCCACGGCTCAGTGGTAGGTGTTGACCACTGAAGTAATAAAGCCAACAAAGCCAAGTTTGTTTCCAGGACCTCCTGCCTGCTTTTGCTACCCCCACGTCAAGTTGTGCCTGTTCCTTAGTTGCACCTTTTACCCTTAACCCCCTTTTCAGGTTGATCAGGGGTATTACAGCACTTGTTTTATATTCTACAATTTTATTGTGCAACTTCATACTAAGGAACCGTGCCCGGAGACAGACTCAAAAGGACCTGAGCCTCTGAGATTTTTGCTCTTTTAAAAGGAAATGTGCCCAGAGATGGACTCCACCGCATGAGAGCCTCTGTGATTTATAGGAAAATAACCTGGGTACGGACTCATGTTTGTTCTTTGAGCCTCCAAGAACTTTTATACTGTTTTATCTATTGTGCTGTTCTATTATGGACTTATTCATTGTCATGGACTATCCTGGTTATAATGTTACGCTGTGCCAGGTCAGCGCCCCAGTTCCATTCACTATCCTGAGAGAAGAGAACGACGCCCCTTGTCACCACACTTCACCTTTGCCAATTGGACCTGATATGAATGTAAATGCAGATGAATTACATGTATGTATGCCTGCATGTCTCTTTTTTCTGTTTCAGGTAGAGATTCCAGTTGGGCGAGCCCTGATGGAGTACGAGGTCGTACTCAGCTTAAAGCAGTGGGGTATGTAGTGTACGGGGACTGTAATGCCCGTCACTACAAAAGGGTCACTTGGTGTGCTGTCGTCCCCCCTTATTTATGGGGAAGTTGGTATATGTCATCTTTATAAATTGTAATGTAATGTTATGTATTTCCCTGTTACTGTGACACTTGCATGTACAGGCCTGCTAGGGGTGTCATTCCAGCTTCTAGTCACTAGAGGGAGCTAGAGAGCCCTAGTTTATATAAGGCCCAGACAGGGAAGCAAAAGTAAGTCAAGTCTAAGTGTCTGTCTAAAGCTGCAGCCTGTAGTCTGAAGCTGGAGCTTAGACTATGTCAGAGACAAGTCCAGGCCTGAAGCCTGCGGACCAGGAGAGGGTATTGCAGTCCCTGTAACCGGGTTCCGAATCCAAGTAGAAGGTTCCCCTCCTGAATATATATATATGCAGAAGCAGGAAGACCACCGTTCAGAAGCTTCTAGAGTCTGCGGAAAGAGGGAGAGAGACAGAGGCAAAGCGCAGAAAAGCAAGAGGTACTCAAGATAACAGAGGAGGTACTTTATAAAGAGAGAACCAAGGATATACGCCAGAGTTAAGGTATTGGGCCTTGGAGAAGATTTGCTATGTTCCAGGATCAGTCAGAGATAGAGTGCAAGCTCCTGTACTGCAAGTCCTGTGTGTTTAACACTCTGTAGTCACCTTGCTCAATCTGTATTGCCTGCATCAACCGTATTGAAAAATCGACTGTATGCAAAGGAACTGCGCTTCCGTGAATGTCTCTATATTTAAAACTACTAAAGTTGGAGTTCTGTTTTAACATCACAGTGTTCCTCATTTATTCCTGCTATCAGCAAACGGCGTGCCACCGTTTAATTGGCACTGGCGTCACGAACATTTTCCTACCATCACCTGCCTATGCAGAGAGTCAGCCGTCTCAGGTTAGTGTTTATTGCACTACTACACCCAGGAACACATTTCTACACACAACTTGAGTACGCTGCACCTCATTAGGTGGTAACCAGGATCTGCCCCCAGCTCAGTTTGGCGGGTGATTAGTGAGAGTTCAGCAAGGAAGAAATTTTTGCCTAATGCTCCCTCCTATTAGGCCCAAGAAACACACTAGACTAACAGATCTCTGCAAGATCCACGGAAAAAGAGAAAAGGAGAGTAAAGAAGATCTTAGAATCTGCATAGCCAAGCATTGGAGTCAGCAAGGTAATCTGTGACTACAGCCATTCAGACTTTGCTACACTGAGGTACACTGTTAAGACACCCTTCACACCTGGACACACCCTGGCCAGATGCTCCATCAAACCCCTGTATCCTGCAATGGACATTATAGCCATTACAGCCAAGGTACTGTTGCCAGCCATAGATTTTGTTGAGACGTTAGCAACAAAGTGTACAAAGAGGTCCATAACTCATATCCTTGTCTAAATGCATACACTGCTAACTGGGAGAGAATTGCACTGTGTACAGTTGGAACTATGTTTTGCTATAGTTAGATGTACTACAATTCCTATTTTGCTGTACAGTAAAGAGAGATGTTTCTTTTTCTACCAATGGCCTATTTTTCTGACTCCTACATCATTTGCTGGCCATTGCACTCTACATACCCTGCAGACAGTATCACATATGATAGGATTAGATAAAGCAGCTCAGCAAACAGTATCTCACATGATGGCATTGGATACACAGCGCACCTGCCTTGCAATTTTTGGAAGTCTAATACCAGTTAATGGAGCGGACACTGTGCATGTGCAGGGCGCTCTCCGTTAACTTCAGGACCTGTCGCACAGGTGGTACCTAAACCTATCTGACATTTATGGCATATTCTAGCAGTATGCCACTAATGTCCATGATGGGAATATCCCTTTAATGCATTTCCTATCAGGAGTACATTGGTTACCCATCCTTCAGGGGTTCTGCCCTGTGACTAATCAGTACATACATAAAATACAGATAGAAAACGGGCACAGGAGAAATGGCACAATTTAATATTTAAGAAAAAAAACACAAGAATCTTGTTTTTTAAAGAAACACACAGAGAAAACTTTCTTTATTAAAAAATGGTCTTGGATTTCTGTGGCTTAGGCCCTTTAAGGGAGATGGAGGCTCCTTCTTCACATTCTCCTGGGATTCTTCCATTGAAGGAGGTTCAGTGTCACACCTGAGGCTGATTTTCGGGGGCCGCAGAGGGTCATACAAAGCTCTCACATTGTATACAACAAATAGAAAATAAAGATCAGCAAAAACAAGTCTCAAACACATGAAGAAAAAGCCGGACAAACTTACCCGATCTGGTCCTGTGCTCTATGTCAAAGGCCCCTAAAGGAGAGAGCCAGCCCTGCAGACTGAGGCTAAGGTCAGTGCGTCACCTCAATATATACCCACCGCCCTTTATGACATCATATGTAAATGAGCCATAGCCCCCATTTTGATGTCACAAGAAAGAGAGTCATCTGCCAGGATTCTAATCATGACATCACAAACAGTGTCTCAACATGACAGCGGCCATTTTGAATGTAATAATGTACAGACTATAGATAATGGGTTAGCACTTTTTCCTTGCAGCCCCCCAGAGCAGGGGGTATCTGCAAATGGTTTGTTCTTTAATCTAATTTTATGGTATGTACAGTATTGTTTTTCTATATTTAAAACCCAGCTTAGCCATGTATGGATGGCCCAGCCAAGGTTTATTAATCCTGGCTTAGTACTTTGCAGGAGATTGGGTGGTAACCAGGATCTGCCCCCAGCTCAGTTTGGCGGGTGATTAGTGAGAGTTCAGCAAGGAAGAAATTTTTGCCTAATGCTCCCTCCTCTTAGGCCCAAGAAACACACTAGACTAACAGATCTCTGCAAGATCCACGTAAAAAAGAGAAAAGGAGAGTAAAGAAGATCTTAGAATCTGCATAGTCAAGCATTGGAATCAGCAAGGTAATCTGTGACTACAGCCATTCAGACTTTGCTACACTGAGGGACACTGTTAAGACACCCTTCACACCTGGACACACCCTGGCTAGATGCTCCATTAAACCCCTGTATCCTGCAATGGACATTATAGCCATTACAGCCAAGCTACTGTTGCCAGACATAGATTTTGTTGAGACTTTAGCAACAAAGTGTACAAAGAGGGCCATAACTCATATCATTGTCTAAATGCATACACTGCTAACTGGGAGAGAATTGCACTGTGTACAGTTGGAACTATGTTTTGCTATAGTTAGATGTACTACAATTCCTATTTTTCTGTACTGTAAAGAGAGATGTTTCTTTTTCTACCAATGGCCTATTTTTCTGACTCCTACATCATTTGCTAGCCATTGCACTCTACATACCCTGCCTTTAACCCATTCAGACACCTAACATCAGGGGCATAAGTTCGCCAGATAATTATACCGTGTCTTGTAGAGCCCATAATATTTATAATGGCCCCTATAGTGCCACCAGTGTAAATACTGGAAGCACTACAAGAGACAGTATATTTATTGGGGCACTTAGGGGGCCTTATAAACATTCGGGACACTACAAAAGCCAGTATAAATATTGGGGGGCACTACAGGGGACATTATAAATGTTGGGGGCACTACAGGGAGCATTATAAATACTGGGGGCACCATTACTAATAAGTACATTCTGGGAGAAGATTAGATACACAGTTCAGCAGACAGTATCACATATGATAGGATTAGATAAAGCAGCTCAGCAAACAGTATCTCACATGATGGCATTGGATACACAGCGCACCTGCCTTGCAATTTTTGGAAGTCTAATACCAGTTAATGGAGCGGACACTGTGTATGTGCAGGGTGCTCTCCGTTAACTCCAGGACCTGTCGCACAGGTGGTACCTACACCTATCTGACATTTATGGCATATTCTAGCAGTATGCCACTAATGTCCAAGATTGGAATATCCCTTTAATGCATTTCCTATCAGGAGTACATTGGTTACCCATCCTTCAGGGGTTCTGCCCTGTGACTAATCAGTACATACATAAAATACCGATAGAAAACGGGCACAGGAGAAATGGCACAAAGGAGAGAGCCAGCCCTGCAGACTGAGGCTGGGGTCAGTGCGTCACCTCAATATATACCCACCGCCCTTTAAAACATCATATGTAAATGAGCCATAGCCCCCATTTTGATGTCACAAGAAAGAGAGTCATCTGCCAGGATTCTAATCATGACATCACAAACAGTGTCTCAACATGACAGCGGCCATTTTGAATGTAATAATGTACAGACTATAGATAATGGGTTAGCACTTTTTCCTTGCAGGCCCCCAGAGCAGGGGGTATCTGCAAATGGTTTGCTCTTTAATCTAATTTTATGGTATGTACAGTATTGTTTTTCTATATTTAAAACCTAGCTTAGCCATGTATGGATGGCTCAGCCAAGGTTTATTAATCCTGGCTTAGTCCTTTGCAGGAGATTGGGTGGTAACCCGGATCTGCCCCCAGCTCAGTTTGGCGGGTGATTAGTGAGAGTTCACCAAGGAAGAAATTTTTGCCTAATGCTCCCTCCTCTTAGGCCCAAGAAACACACTAGACTAACAGATCTCTGCAAGATCCACGGAAAAAGAGATAAGGAGAGTAAAGAAGATCTTAGAATCTGCATAGCCAAGCATTGGAGTCAGCAAGGTAATCTGTGACTACAGCCATTCAGACTTTGCTACACTGAGGGACACTGTTAAGACACCCTTCACACCTGGACACACCCTGGCCAGATGCTCCATCAAACCCCTGTATCCTGCAATGGACATTATAGCCATTACAGCCAAGGTACTGTTGCCAGCCATAGATTTTGTTGAGACTTTAGCAACAAAGTGTACAAAGAGGGCCATAACTCATATCCTTGTCTAAATGCATACACTGCTAACTGGGAGAGAATTGCACTGTGTACAGTTGGAACTATGTTTTGCTATAGTTAGATGTACTACAATTCCTATTTTGCTGTACAGTAAAGAGAGATGTTTCTTTTTCTACCAATGGCCTATTTTTCTGACTCCTACATCATTTGCTGGCCATTGCACTCTACATACCCTGCCTTTAACCCATTCAGACACCTAACATCACGGGCATAAGTTCGCCAGATAATTATACTGTGTCTTGTAGAGCCCATAATATTTATAATGGCCCCTATAGTGCCACCAGTGTAAATACTGGAAGCACTACAAGAGACAGTATATTTATTGGGGCACTTAGGGGGCCTTATAAACATTCGGGACACTACAAAAGCCAGTATAAATATTGGGGGGGCACAACAGGGAACATTATAAATGTTGGGGGCACTACAGGGAGCATTATAAATACTGGGGGCACCATTACTAATAAGTACATTTTGGGAGAAGATTAGATACACAGTTCAGCAGACAGTATCACATATGATAGGATTAGATAAAGCAACTCAGCAAACAGTATCTCACATGATGGCATTGGATACACAGCGCACCTGCCTTGCAATTTTTGGAAGTCTAATACCAGTTAATGGAGCGGACACTGTGTATGTGCAGGGTGCTCTCCGTTAACTTCAGGACCTGTCGCACAGGTGGTACCTACACCTATCTGACATTTATGGCATATTCTAGCAGTATGCCACTAATGTCCAAGATGGGAATATCCCTTTAATGCATTTCCTATCAGGAGTACATTGGTTACCCATCCTTCAGGGGTTCTGCCCTGTGACTAATCAGTACATACATAAAATACCGATAGAAAACGGGCACAGGAGAAATGGCACAATTTAATATTTAAGAAAAAAAACACAAGAATCTTGTTTTGTAAAGAAACACACAGAGAAAACTTTCTTTATAAAAAAATGGTCTTGGATTTCTGTGGCTTCGGCCCTTTAAGGGAGATGGAGGCTCCTTCTTCACATTCTCCTGGGATTCTTTCATTGGAGGGGGCCACAGAGGGTCATACAAAGCTCTCACATTGTATACAACAAATAGAAAATAAAGATCAGCAAAAACAAGTCTCAAACACATGAAGAAAAAGCCGGACAAACTTACCCGCTCTGGTCCTGTGCTGCTCGTCAGAGGCCCCTAAAGGAGAGAGCCAGCCCTGCAGACTGAGGCTGGGGTCAGTGCGTCACCTCAATATATTCCCACCGCCCTTTATGACATCATATGTAAATGAGCCATAGCCCCCATTTTGATGTCACAAGAAAGAGAGTCATCTGCCAGGATTCTAATCATGACATCACAAACAGTGTCTCAACATGACAGCGGCCATTTTGAATGTAATAATGTACAGACTATAGATAATGGGTTAGCACTTTTTCCTTGCAGCCCCCCAGAGCAGGGGGTATCTGCAAATGGTTTGTTCTTTAATCTAATTTTATGGTATGTACAGTATTGTTTTTCTATATTTAAAACCCAGCTTAGCCATGTATGGATGGCCCAGCCAAGGTTTATTAATCCTGGCTTAGTACTTTGCAGGAGATTGGGTGGTAACCAGGATCTGCCCCCAGCTCAGTTTGGCGGGTGATTAGTGAGAGTTCAGCAAGGAAGAAATTTTTGCCTAATGCTCCCTCCTCTTAGGCCCAAGAAACACACTAGACTAACAGATCTCTGCAAGATCCACGGAAAAAAGAGAAAAGGAGAGTAAAGAAGATCTTAGAATCTGCATAGTCAAGCATTGGAATCAGCAAGGTAATCTGTGACTACAGCCATTCAGACTTTGCTACACTGAGGGACACTGTTAAGACACCCTTCACACCTGGACACACCCTGGCCAGATGCTCCATTAAACCCCTGTATCCTGCAATGGACATTATAGCCATTACAGCCAAGCTACTGTTGCCAGACATAGATTTTGTTGAGACTTTAGCAACAAAGTGTACAAAGAGGGCCATAACTCATATCCTTGTCTAAATGCATACACTGCTAACTGGGAGAGAATTGCACTGTGTACAGTTGGAACTATGTTTTGCTATAGTTAGATGTACTACAATTCCTATTTTGCTGTACTGTAAAGAGAGATGTTTCTTTTTCTACCAATGGCCTATTTTTCTGACTCCTACATCATTTGCTAGCCATTGCACTCTACATACCCTGCCTTTAACCCATTCAGACACCTAACATCAGGGGCATAAGTTCGCCAGATAATTATACCGTGTCTTGTAGAGCCCATAATATTTATAATGGCCCCTATAGTGCCACCAGTGTAAATACTGGAAGCACTACAAGAGACAGTATATTTATTGGGGCACTTAGGGGGCCTTATAAACATTCGGGACACTACAAAAGCCAGTATAAATATTGGGGGGCACTACAGGGGACATTATAAATGTTGGGGGCACTACAGGGAGCATTATAAATACTGGGGGCACCATTACTAATAAGTACATTCTGGGAGAAGATTAGATACACAGTTCAGCAGACAGTATCACATATGATAGGATTAGATAAAGCAGCTCAGCAAACAGTATCTCACATGATGGCATTGGATACACAGCGCACCTGCCTTGCAATTTTTGGAAGTCTAATACCAGTTAATGGAGCGGACACTGTGTATGTGCAGGGTGCTCTCCGTTAACTCCAGGACCTGTCGCACAGGTGGTACCTACACCTATCTGACATTTATGGCATATTCTAGCAGTATGCCACTAATGTCCAAGATTGGAATATCCCTTTAATGCATTTCCTATCAGGAGTACATTGGTTACCCATCCTTCAGGGGTTCTGCCCTGTGACTAATCAGTACATACATAAAATACCGATAGAAAACGGGCACAGGAGAAATGGCACAATTTAATATTTAAGAAAAAAAACACAAGAATCTTGTTTTTTAAAGAAACACACAGAGAAAACTTTCTTTATTAAAAAATGGTCTTGGATTTCTATGGCTTCGACCCTTTAAGGGAGATGGAGGCTCCTTCTTCACATTCTCCTGGGATTCTTCCATTGAAGGAGGTTCAGTGTCACACCTGAGGCTGATTTTCGGGGGCCGCAGAGAGTCATACAAAGCTCTCACATTGTATACAACAAATAGAAAATAAAGATCAGCAAAAACGAATCTCAAACACATTAAGAAAAAGCTGGACAAACTTACCCGATCTGGTCCTGTGCTGCTCGTCAGAGGCCCCTAAAGGAGAGAGCCAGCCCTGCAGACTGAGGCTGGGATCAGTGCGTCACCTCAATATATACCCACCGCCCTTTATGACATCATATGTAAATGAGCCATAGCCCCATTTTGATGTCACAAGAAAGAGAGTCATCTGCCAGGATTCTAATCATGACATCACAAACAGTGTCACAACATGACAGCGGCCATTTTGAATGTAATAATATACAGACTATAGATAATGGGTTAGCACTTTTTCCTTGCAGCCCCCCAGAGCAGGGGGTATCTGCAAATGGTTTGTTCTTTAATCTAATTTTATGGTATGTACAGTATTATTTTTCTATATTTTAAACCCAGTTTAGCCATGTATGGAAGGCCCAGCCAAAGTTTATTAATCCTGGCTTAGTCCTTTGCAGGAGATTGGGTGGTAACCAGGATCTGCCCCTTGCTCAGTTTGGCGGGTCATTAATAAGAGTTCAGCAAGGAAGAAATTTTTGCCTAATGCTCCCTCCTCTTAGGCCCAAGAAACACACTAGTGTAGTGTACGGGGACTGTAATGCCCGTCACTACAGAAGGGTCACTTGTGTGCTGTCGTCCCCCCTTATTTATGGGGAAGTTGGTATAAGTCATCTTTATAAACTGTAATGCTATGTATTTCCCTGTTACTGTGAAACTTGCATGTACAGGCCTGCTAGGGGTGTCATTCCAGCTCTTAGTCACTAGAGGGAGCTAGGGAGCCCTAGGTTATATAAGGCCCAGTCAGGGAAAGGAGAGTCAGTCTAAAGTCGGTCTAGTCTAAAGTCAGTCTACAGCAGTTGGAGTTTAGACTATGTCAGAGTCAAGTCCAGGCCGGAAGCCTGCAGACAAGGAGAAGGTATTGCAGTCCCTGTAACCGGGTTCCAGATTTAAAGAGAAGGTTCCCCTCCTGAGTTCACCTATGCAGAAGCAGGAACACCTCAGTTAAAGAGCCTGAGGAAGCTGAGAGAGAGACAGAGGCAAAGCTCAGAAAAGCAAGAGGTACTCAAGACAACAGAGGAGGTACTTGATAAAGATAAAACCAAGGATATACGCCAGAGCTAGGGTATTGGGCCTTGGAGAAGATTTTCTATGTTCCAGGATCAGTCAGGAATAGAGTGCAAGCTGCCTGTACTGCAAGTCCTGTGTTTAACACTCTGAAGTCACCTTGCTATACATATATTGCCTGCATCAACTGTATTGAAAATCAACTGTCTGCAAAGGAACCTGCGTTTCCGTTAATGTCCTATATGATGACTACTAAAGTTTGAGTTCTGCTTTAACATCACGTGGTTCCTCAATTTTTCCTGCTATCAGCAAACGGCGTGCCACCGTTTAATTGGCACTGGCG
>NW_024401211.1:0-75923 GCF_905171765.1 Bufo bufo
CCAGCGCGTCCTCTCGCGATGGCCGAGATTTCCTGTGAACGCGCGCTCACAGGAACGGAAGGTAAAAAAAGGGATCTCCAGCCTGCCAGCGGCGATCGTTCGCTGGCAGGCTGGAGATGTGATTTTTTTAACCCCTAACAGGTATACCAGACGCTGTTATGATAACAGCGTCTAATATACCTGCTACCTGGTCCTCTGGTGGTCCCTTTTGTTTGGATCGACCACCAGAGGACACAGGTAGCTCAGTAATATGTTGCACCAAGCACCACACTACACTACACCCCCCCCGTCACTTATTAACCCCTTATTCACCCTTGATCACCCCTGATCACCCCATATAGACTCCCTGATCACCCCCCTGTCATTGATTACACCCCTGTCATTGATCACCCCCCTGTAAAGCTCCATTCAGACGTCCGCATGATTTTTACGGATCCACTGATAGATGGATCGGATCCGCAAAACGCACACGGACGTCTGAATGGAACCTTACAGGGGCATGATCAATGACTGTGGTGATCACCCCATATAGACTCCCTGATCACCCCCCTGTCATTGATCACCCCCCTGTAAAGCTCCATTCAGACGTCCGCATGATTTTTACGGATCCACTGATAGATGGATCGGATCCGCGAAACGCACACGGACGTCTGAATGGAGCCTTACAGGGGCATGATCAATGACTGTGGTGATCACCCCATATTGACTCCCTGATCACCCCCCTGTCATTGATTAACCCCCTGTCATTGATCACCCCCCTGTAAAGCTCCATTCAGACGTCCGCATGATTTTTACGGATCCACTGATAGATGGATCAGATCCGCAAAACGAATACGGACGTCTGAATGGAACCTTACAGGGGAGTGATCAATGACTGTGGTGATCACCCCATATAGACTCCCTGATCACCCCCCTGTCATTGATTACCCCCCTGTCATTGATCAACCCCCTGTAAAGCTCCATTCAGACGTCCGCATGATTTTTACGGATCCACTGATAGATGGATCGGATCCGCAAAACGCACACGGACGTCTGAATGGAGCCTTACAGGGGCATGATCAATGACTGTGGTGATCACCCCATATAGACTCCCTGATCACCCCCCTGTCATTGATTACCCCCCTGTCATTGATCAACCCCCTGTAAAGCTCCATTCAGACGTCCGCATGATTTTTACGGATCCACTGATAGATGGATCGGATCCACAAAACGCACACGGACGTCTGAATGGAGCCTTACAGGGGCATGATCAATGACTGTGGTGATCACCCCATATAGACTCCCTGATCACCCCCCTGTCATTGATTACCCCCCTGTCATTGATCAACCCCCTGTAAAGCTCCATTCAGACGTCCGCATGATTTTTACAGATCCACTGATAGATGGATCGGATCCACAAAACGCACACGGACGTCTGAATGGAGCCTTACAGGGGCATGATCAATGACTGTGGTGATCACCCCATATAGACTCCCTGATCACCCCCCTGTCATTGATTACCCCCCTTTCATTGATCACCCCCCTGTAAAGCTCCATTCAGATGTCCGCATGATTTTTACGGATCCACTGATAGATGGATCGGATCCGCAAAACGCACACGGACGTCTGAATGGAGCCTTACAGGGGCGTGATCAATGACTGTGGTGATCACCCCATATAGACTCCCTGATCACCCCCCTGTCATTGATTACCCCCCTTTCATTGATCACCCCCCTGTAAAGCTCCATTCAGATGTCCGCATAATTTTTACGGATCCACTGATAGATGGATCGGATCCGCAAAACGCACACGGACGTCTGAATGGAGCCTTACAGGGGCATGATCAATGACTGTGGTGATCACCCCATATAGACTCTCTGATCACCCCCCTGTCATTGATCACCCCCCCTGTCATTGATCACCCCTCTGTAAGGCTCCATTCAGACATTTTTTTGGCCCAAGTTAGCGGAAATTATTATTTTTTTCTTACAAAGTCTCATATTCCACTAACTTGTGACAAAAAATAAAATCTCACATGAACTCACAATACCCTTCACGGAATCCAAATGCGTAAAATTTTTTAGACATTTATATTCCAGACTTCTTCTCACGCTTTAGGGCCCCTAGAATGCCAGGGCAGTATAAATACCCCACATGTGACCCCATTTCGGAAAGAAGACACCCCCAGGTATTCCGTGAGGGGCATATTGAGTCCATGAAAGATTGAAATTTTTGTCCCAAGTTAGCGGAAAGGGAGACTTTGTGAGAAAAAAATAAATAAAATCAATTTCCGCTAACTTGTGCCAAAAAAAAAAAATTTCTATGAACTCGCCATGCCCCTCATTAAATACCTTGGGGTGTCTTCTTTCCAAAATGGGGTCACATGTGGGGTATTTATACTGCCCTGGCATTCTAGGGGCCCTAAAGCTTGAGAAGAAGTCTGGGATCCAAATGTCTAAAAATGCCCTCATAAAAGGAATGTGGGCCCCTTTGCGCATTTAGGCTGCAAAAAAGTGTCACACATCTGGTATCGCCGTACTCAGGAGAAGTTGGGGAATGTGTTTTGGGGTGTCATCTTACATATACCCATGCTGGGTGAGAGAAATATCTTGGCAAAAGACAACTTTTCCCATTTTTTTTATACAAAGTTGGCATTTGACCAAGATATTTATCTCACCCAGCATGGGTATATGTAAAATGACACCTCAAAACACATTCCCCACCTTCTCCTGAGTACGGAGATACCAGATGTGTGACACTTTTTTGCAGCCTAGGTGGGCAAAGGGGCCCTCATTCCAAAGAGCACCTTTCGGATTTCACAGGTCATTTATCTACTTACCACACATTAGGGCCCCTGGAAAATGCCAGGGCAGTATAACTACCCCACAAGTGACCCCATTTTGGAAAGAAGACACCCCAAGGTATTCCGTGAGGGGCATGGCGAGTTCCTAGAATTTTTTATTTTTTGTCACAAGTTAGTGGAAAATGATGATTTTTTTTTTATTTATTTTTTTCTTACAAAGTCTCATATTCCACTAACTTGTGACAAAAAATAAAAACTTCCATGAACTCACTATGCCCATCAGCGAATACCTTGGGGTGTCTTCTTTCCAAAATGGGGTCACTTGTGGGGTAGTTATACTGCCCTGGCATTCTAGGGGCCCAAATGTGTGGTAAGGAGTTTGAAATCAAATTCTGTAAAAAATGACCAGTGAAATCCGAAAGGTGCTCTTTGGAATATGGGCCCCTTTGCCCACCTAGGCTGCAAAAAAGTGTCACACATCTGGTATCGCCGTACTCAGGAGAAGTTGGGGAATGTGTTTTGGGGTGTCTTTTTACATATACCCATGCTGGGTGAGATAAATATCTTGGTCAAATGCCAACTTTGTATAAAAAAATGGGAAAAGTTGTCTTTTGCCAAGATATTTCTCTCACCCAGCATGGGTATATGTAAAATGACACCCCAAAACACATTCCCCAACTTCTCCCGAGTACTGAGATACCACATGTGTGGCACTTTTTTGCAGCCTAGGTGGGCAAAGGGGCCCACATTCCAAAGAGCACCTTTCGGATTTCACAGGTCATTTACCTACTTACCACACATTAGGGCCCCTGGAAAATGCCAGGGCAGTTTAACTACCCCACAAGTGACCCCATTTTGGAAAGAAGACACCCCAAGGTATTCCGTGAGGGGCATGGCGAGTTCCTAGAATTTTTTATTTTTTGTCACAAGTTAGTGGAAAATGATGATTTTTTTTTTATTTTATTTTTTCTTACAAAGTCTCATATTCCACTAACTTGTGACAAAAAATAAAAACTTCCATGAACTCACTATGCCCATCAGCGAATACCTTGGGGTGTCTTCTTTCCAAAATGGGGTCACTTGTGGGGTAGTTATACTGCCCTGGCATTCTAGTGGCCCAAATGTGTGGTAAGGAGTTTGAAATCAAATTCTGTAAAAAATGACCAGTGAAATCCGAAAGGTGCTCTTTGGAATATGGGCCCCTTTGCCCACCTAGGCTGCAAAAAAGTGTCACACATCTGGTATCTCCGTACTCAGGAGAAGTTGGGGAATGTGTTTTGGGGTGTCATTTTACATATACCCATGCTGGGTGAGAGAAATATCTTGGCAAAAGACAACTTTTCCCATTTTTTTATACAAAGTTGGCATTTGACCAAGATATTTATCTCACCCAGCATGGGTATATGTAAAAAGACACCCCAAAACACATTCCTCAACTTCTCCTGAATACAGAGATACCAGATGTGTGACACTTTTTTGCAGCCTAGGTGGGCAAAGGGGCCCATATTCCAAAGAGCACCTTTCGGATTTCACCGGTCATTTTTTACAGAATTTGATTTCAAACTCCTTACCACACATTTGGGCCCCTAGAATGCCAGGGCAGTATAACTACCCCACAAGTGACCCCATTTTGGAAAGAAGAGACCCCAAGGTATTTCGTGATGGGCATAGTGAGTTCATAGAACTTTTTATTTTTTGTCACAAGTTAGTGGAATATGAGACTTTGTAAGAAAAAAAAAAGAAAAAAAATCATCATTTTCCGCTAACTTGTGATAAAAAATAAAAAGTTCTATGAACTCACTATGCCCATCAGCGAATACCTTAGGGTGTCTACTTTCCGAAATGGGGTCATTTGTGGGGTGTTTGTACTGTCTGGGCATTGTAGAACCTCAGGAAACATGACAGGTGCTCAGAAAGTCAGAGCTGCTTCAAAAAGCGGAAATTCACATTTTTGTACCATAGTTTGTAAACGCTATAACTTTTACCCAAACCATTTTTTTTTTTACCCAAACATTTTTTTTTTTATCAAAGACATGTAGAACAATAAATTTAGAGCAAAATTTATATATGGATCTCGTTTTTTTTGCAAAATTTTACAACTGAAAGTGAAAAATGTCATTTTTTTGCAAAAAAATCGTTAAATTTCGATTAATAACAAAAAAAGTAAAAATGTCAGCAGCAATGAAATACCACCAAATGAAAGCTCTATTAGTGAGAAGAAAAGGAGGTAAAATTCATTTGGGTGGTAAGTTGCATGACCGATCAATAAACGGTGAAAGTAGTGTAGGTCAGAAGTGTAAAAAGTGGCCTGGTCTTTCAGGGTGTTTAAGCACTGGGGGCTGAGGTGGTTAACCAGCCCTTTACCAATAATGTAGCCCAGGTATTTGGCTTCCTCTAGACCCTCTGCTCACTTCTCAGGGTTTATGGTCAGGCCCGCATCACTATCAGAGTCTATCACGGCCTGTACCTTACAGAGGTGACTTTTCCAAATGACCACATCGTGTAGGTAAGTGGCAGCGTAGTCACAATGTGGTCTCAAGATTAGGTCCATCAACCTCTGGAACGTAGCAGGGGCTCCATGTGGCATCACCACATACTGGGATAGCCCCTCTGGAGTGGAGCATAGTCTGCTGGAGATGTTTCTTTAAGTTTAGATGGGTTGGATTTCTTTGGACTGGGAGATAGGATTGGTAGAGGCATTTCCCAGTCCACCCCCCTCCATTACAGGTTTTCCCCTAGCTCGAGGTGATCCCAGGTGAGGCCTGTAGGGATCATCACTGGGGACATAAAGCAGACCTCAGAATGTCAGTCTGGGGAATGAAGCCTGGAGAGCTGACCTGTGTGGGTAGAGCTTGGTGACTGACTGACCGTGAGGCTGAGTGAAGCCTGATCTTCCCTGGTGTGAACAGGACTCTATAGGAGAGACAGGAACCGCCTGTGTATTAGGTCGGGCAGGGATTTATTATGCTTTATGTGATGTTATGCTGGTGCTATTCACCGCTCTGAGGGACGCTATAACTTGGATGCTGCTCTGTTATGCTGAAGTGACCAAATAAAGCACCGTTTGGACTTTGAAACCGCCGTCTCCGTGAAAATCAGTCGTTGCCATCCGCACTGCGAGTACAGATCCCTGCAGTGTCTACATCCGGAAAGCCCTACCGGACCTCAGGGTTGGAATTCCTCATCGCCCCTGCTTCGCTTTTTAATTCGTGTTTTGTATGATTTCACGGGTCTTTTGATTACTCGGCTGAGGAAGGGAAATTAATATTTATTCTACAGCGACGAATGTGCGGAATCATAGATTGTATTATACAGAATAAAAACCAGAAATTCTGTGCGTTGTCCGTCTGATCTGATGTGTGTAATCCTTCTTCTGGTAGATGATTTCTTAGGTTGGGGGAGGGGAACATAGACAGGGGGAGCGTTGTATGTGGGCAGTATAAACAGTGGAGGTGCCGGCTGTGAGTCACCGCCCCAAACTCCTCCCTGGTCTGACTGCTGCTGGACCAGACTGGTAAGTAATCCTCTCTGCAAGGTTGTCAGCCTTCCTTTTAAGTTTTTTGGGACAAATTATCCAAAAATCACGAGCAGCCTAAAATGTTCCCGGACATATTCCCCGCCCCCTTTTTAGAGATGACGCCCCCTATTCCACGCCCTCACAATGTCTTATAAAGAATGCCTTTGAATGACAAACATCTCCAGAACTAAAGTGGTTGGACAGTAGTTAAAAAAAAAATATGGCAGCAGCATATGAAATAAAAATCCCCAATTCTCAGATGTTCCATCCCCGCCGCTGTAATCTGAGTGCCCCGAACGCCATGATGACTTCTTTAAGCCACATCTTCTCTCTGCAGAGTTTACCACACAGGCTTCTTAGGTTCCTCACTTCTCTATCATCCTCCCCCTCCTGGTGTCCCAACAGTGTCATCCTGCTCCTACCCACAGTACTGTGCCCGCTGTGCTCCCTAATGCCCCCAAATACTATACTGCAGAAATAACAGTGCCATACAGATAGTGCCCCCATACTAACAGTGCTCCCCAAAGTCCCAATAATACTAATAATTCCCTCCCAGAGTGCCCTCATTAGTAACAGTGATAATGCAAGTACCCCTGTTAGCAGTAGTGCCCTCCATATTATGGCAAACAATAATAACACCCACAAAAGTACCTCCGGTAGTAGTAATAATGCCTCATAATGGAAATAATGTTTCTCATGGTGCCTCCAGTAGTAATAAATTCCCTTATAGTGACCCAGCAGTAAAATTGCCCTCAGTTTCTACAGTAGTGATAAAGACCCCCATAGTGCATCCCAGAAGTAATAAGACCCCTCTATAATGCTCCCATATAGTGCACCCAATAATCTAAATGCTCCCCTATAGTGGCCAGTGAAGCTTAAACGGCCCCCGGCAGTAGTTTAAATGGTCCTGTATAGTTCCCCCAGTAGTTTAAATGGTCCCCTATAGAGCCCCTCCAGTAGCAGGGCCAGGATGAGGTAGTTTGGCGCCCTAGGCTGAGCAAGCAAAAGTGACCCTACTTACTAAAAAATAGATTAAAACACATTTAAAAGGAGCAGGCAGGGGCAGATCCAGTCACTTACAGGTGACGTCTACACGATTTCAGTTCTTCACTTTCCTTTTCTTCTCCGTTTGGCCCAGACCATCACGGGCAGACGTCTTTAGTCAGTTGTGTGCAGCCCCCTCTGCCACAAAAGAAGACAGGAAACTGAGAAAGAAGCCGCGCTGTCATTGGTGGCCAGTGGACTCCTCTTCATGACGTCTGTCTCCTCTTATCAGGTACCATCTCCCTGCACTGTGCACGCATGCGCAGTGCAGACCTCAGACATTGGGCACAGATTTTACGGACAGCGTTGTTTTCTGCCGGACGCTATAGACAAAAATAATTAAACACTCGGTTTTTACGGACTGACTGCAAATTCAAGACACTGGAGAGGAAGCAGTTAACATGGCCAGATTAAGGAAATATTTCCTGACAACCATTCATACATATTTTTGTAATTATGTTCTATTGTCAGATAAAGCTGATTAATATGTAATAAAACCCATTTTAATATATCACCCGTTAATAGTTACATTGGGAAAACCTGGAGGATTAGAGGAGTCTATGGCTGCATGGAGACGACCATAACAGAGCTCCACATGGGAGGTGCTGCACTAACCTATAGGCTACAGTGTCAGCCAATCAGAGCGCATTCCATATGCAAATGAGTTGGAGCTATATGCAAATAAGCTGTGGCAAATGGAGCACAAGCAACCTCTTTTTAACCAAAATCTCCCCAATATTGATCACAACTTGAACTTCTAAAACAATAGGGTTTTTCAGCGCGGCTTACTCAGTTTATTGGCACTTTTTGTCGTACAATTCACATTTCTCCCTAAGTTAAAAGTCTCTGCCACAAAAGGCACCTAGAGACCCGGCTGACTAGGCTCCTTGGGAAGGTGGGATTACAAGGGGACCACCAGCTAACTGTGACGCCCCCAAAGCCGGCCTGATTGTAACAACCTCCAGGGGTTGGATGATCAATCAAGGACGATGGGGGGTTGACCTAGAGTTGACTAGGTCAGGTAACGCACATGTGACGCCCTTGGGTGGCCAGATTGTGACAACCCCTAAGGTCCTATCAACCTCGACCTAGGGGTTGAATGATCATCGGCTAACCCCAGGGTTGACGGTGTCAGGTAACGCACATGATGTTAGCTGGTGGTCTCCTTGTGACGAGGTCAGTGTGGACGAGGTCAATCCACCTTCCCTTTTTTTTTATCAAGAGCTTTGCTCGCTATAAGGTCAGTGCAGTTGCAGCGCTGGGGTCGGGGGTACAAATCCCCCCCCTTCTTCGCTGCTGCTGTCTATGACAAAGACCGCAGTAGCGGACAGGAAAAGAGAAGGGAGACGCCACGTGCGCCGTTTCCTCATACAGCTGGTTAGCGGGGGTGCTGGGCAGGGCCGCTGATAGAAATCATGGGCCCCCTTCAGCCACACCCCTGGCCCCGCCCTTGGCCCCTCCCCAGACGCCGCCTTGAAACAACATGCAGATTTGTCTACAAGTGATATTTATTTTTCTCCAGCCAGTTATAAGTTTTATTATCCAAAATAAATACTGTTTTCAGATGAGAACAGACCTCTTTAATATCAATATGTAATAAAAAAACATTAATGAATAAATGAAGTGGTATTTTGAAAAAATTAGGAAGATTAAAGGGTTTCTATCACTTCGTTTCACC
Organism: Bufo bufo; assembly: GCF_905171765.1. Taxonomy (NCBI): domain Eukaryota; kingdom Metazoa; phylum Chordata; class Amphibia; order Anura; family Bufonidae; genus Bufo; species Bufo bufo. Next base: position 9,022 of record NW_024401211.1, read on the forward strand.
TATTTAGCTTTCAGACACTAGCGATCCGCTAGTGTCTGCTTTATCTAACCATCCTAATATAACTGTTTATTGGGCAGCCGTTTAGCTAAAAAAATAACTTATATAGATATGCAAATGAGCCTCTAGGTGCTATGGGGGCGTGATTAGCACCTAGAGGCTCCGTCTACCTTAACAAACTGCCGCCGCCCAGCGCGTCCCTCCAGCCCGCCCATCTCCTCCGGAATGCGATGCTCCTCGTATTCGGCGCATGCGCAGTGAATGTCTGATCGCTTCCCTGCTCAGACATCTCCACTGCGCCTGTTCCTCGGAGCACTATGACGTCATCGGCGCAGGCGCAGTGGAGATGTCTGAGCAGGGAAGCGATCAGACATTCACTGCGCATGCGCCGAATACGAGGAGCATCGCATTCCGGAGGAGATGGGCGGGCTGGAGGGACGCGCTGGGCGGCGGCAGTTTGTTAAGGTAGACGGAGCCTCTAGGTGCTAATCACGCCCCCATAGCACCTAGAGGCTCATTTGCATATCTATATAAGTTATTTTTTTAGCTAAACGGCTGCCCAATAAACAGTTATATTAGGATGGTTAGATAAAGCAGACACTAGCGGATCGCTAGTGTCTGAAAGCTAAATAGGTGAAACGAAGTGATAGAAACCCTTTAAACAAATGATAAAGGTGGAAAAAAAACAACAAGCCAGGTCTCGTTAAAGATAGTTTACTGTAGACAACTCAACTACAGTGGGGTAGCCAGGCCTGAAATAATAATTAGAGTGAGCCTGCAGACAGTAGATCTTGACACCCCCCCCCCCCCCCCCAAACAAGTACATTCATACCTGTTATACTGATTCCTGGCCCCAGGACAGAGTCACTTCCTCCTTCACTGTAGATAGACTGTAGTAGTAGCGCTGGCTGCTGTGCTGTCTGCCTCCCTGGATTCCTGGATTCGCTGCCTGGAGTGTCACAAATTTTTTTATTTTTTTTCCTTTCTTCACTGCCTGCAAGTGGTGCTTTTCCTTCTCTCACTCTCTTCCCTGGCGCCGCGGAGGGAGAAGAATCACTCCGCGGCGCCAGGGAAGGACAAGCTGGCCGGGACTTGATTCTGCAGAGCAGACTGAGCAGAGCAGAGGAGCGGGCGCGGGAGAGAGAAGAGAAGAGATACTCTTCCGCGCCCGAAACAGAGGAAATAGTCCCTACCTGCTGCCGCATACAAACGGAGCAAGCAGGCAGGTACTAAGCGGCGATTTAAAAAAAAAAAAAAACGTAGAAAGCAGGGGGGGGGGGGGTACGACGGCGTTTGACTAGCGGTCAGGGCTGTGGAGGTTTTTTTTTTTTTTTTTTTAAAACATTAATTGGTTATGTCGAGGCTGCCCGGGCCCCCCTGCCAGCCGGGCCCGGTACAACTGGGCCAGCTGTACTGGCCTATCAGCGGCCCTGGTGCTGGGTGTCGGACCCTGCAGAGATCTCACATTAATCACCTATCTGGAGGATAGGTCATCAGTAGTAAAAGACTGGACAACCCCTTCAAGTTCTTGCACTGTGACTTGTGGTATAGCACAGCTGAGCTACTTTCACACTGTATGTATGGTGATGTAGCAGAGCTCAAGTAGTTGCACAATAGAAGCGGATAGTGGAGCTAAGTAACTTTAAGTAACAGCCATGACTTTACTAAATATCGCAAACAGAAAGGAACAGGAAGGTGGAGACGCCGGGGACAAGACTGAATAAACAGGCAGCGTCCAACCACCAGAGGTGGCTTTAAATAATCTGGCAGTTTGACGTCATGGGCACATGCCGGGTTTCCTGGGCAACCTGACGCACTGGAGATGAGGAAGGACTCCTTACTTCCTGATTGACAAAGCCAGGTTCATACCTGATCCTTTCACTTGGCCCTGTCAATCAAGATAGAGAGAGAAGGCTGGCAAAGGAAGCCAGAGGAGCAATGGTGCAGCGTGACTTGGGCCCGCCCTCGGTGCACTTAACTGCTCATTAGCATATGGATTCAAAGTACTTCATCTCCAGAATGAAGCAAGGGGTCGCTAAGTGAAAGCTATCATTACATTCAGCGGAGCTAGCTCTACCGGGCATTGTGCCTGCTGAATTTCCTGACCGCAGGCTCCTTCCACCTGATTTATCCTATTGTCATGTAGTCCTGATGTAGTCGTAGCAGAAACAGTCCCTGAAAACTAAACCTTTACATATCAATACTTCTCACAGCTGACATTACAGTTGTATCCAGTCTAGAAAATCCTCTCTGAGCTAAAGTCTCCAGAATGATACATTTCACTTGCACTGATACATTGTAACAAACTGTCAGGACAGGAGAGAGATTTCAGAATTTTATGTAAAATAGGAACATTCCTTAAATGTTAAACTTCATCGTTTTTAGGTTCACTCATCTGTGCTCATTAATTTTCATTGTGGTCAGAGCTGCAAATCTGCTCCATAGACATACAGGCAGGGGCATAACGATCACGGTCGCAGAGAGTGCGACTGCGATCGGGCCCGGGGGGAGGGAGGACCCGCTGCAGGCCGCAAGTGCGGGCGGGCCCTGCGAGTTAACTAATCTGTGCACTGTCGCAGATGACAAATCATCACACCGTCCCTCACTCAGCTGCTGCCGCTCCTCCGCCGGGCCCTCCCTCAAGCTACACACACGCCCACAATACGCCCACATGACCAGGCAGCTAGGACGCGCCCGCCGCGGCCCTCTCTCACCTCATACCGCTGGTCTGGAAGCGGCCGCGTGACCAGTCCCTCCGCTCCTGCGAGATGAGAGTCTGACGTCACGAGAGTAGACTCTAGGCGCGCAGGCGCAGCAAGAGCCCGTCAGAGCAGATTTAAAAGCGCCCCAGCGTCAGCCAGCGCAGATTAGAGGGCGCGACTCCGCGAGGAAGAGAGACTGAGTGAGAGACAGAGAGAGACCGGCCGACCGACCAACCGACCAACCAAGTCACCAGACACGAAGCATCAAGGGCGAGCGCTGGGCGTTGCAGCAGAAGTACTCCAGGACCATCTGCCTGGACTGGTCTATAGACTGGTAGGTAGTATTAGTAATGTAATGATTCATCCATCCATCTGCCCCACCCACACCCTGATTTCAGACATCATTTCCGTCCACTGATCATCCATCCATCCATCCATCCGCCCCACCCCCTGAATTTAGACATTATTATTGTCTGAAATCAGGGCCGGGGTGGGGCGGATGGATGGATGGACCATCAGTGGATGGTAATAAATTATTGCTGTCCACTGATGATCCATCCATGATCCGCCCCACCCGCACCCTGATTTCAGACATTATTATTACCGCCCAATTATGCCACTTACTAAATGCTACCATCTCCTTTCCTACAGTGAGAACAAATTGGTTCCTTTCTACTTGATGCCTCCTCGTTGGACCTGGCTCGTTAATTTTGATGATTCATTTGGATTTCTGTTCTGGTTAAGAAGCACGACTCTTACTTATTCACAATCAAATTTCAGTAAGTAAAAAAATGTATTATATTTATCTTTTTTAATTGTACGTGATTTACCAAGATATGGGTCAAGAAGGTTTATGCCTTATGTGGGGAATCTTTGTTCTGGAATACTTTAACATTTTTTTCTATATTTTATATGGTACCGTAAAAAAAAAAATTAAAACCCCTATCTCCTTCTATTTAATATTCGACTACAACACTTTCATACCGGGAGTGGGCGGAGGCTTTGGGTGCACGGAGGCTTGGGGTGGGGGGCCCCAATTCAAAGTTTGCCCTGGGGCCCATAGAACTCTAGTTACGCCACTGCATAGAGGAAAGTGATACATTTTGGAGTCACTGCAGTCACCACTAGAGGGAGCTCAGGAGGTTACTGAATGCTGTTTTATTATAGAAATCAATGTGTAACAGTCTGTAGTGAGCTCCCTCTAGTGGTGACTGCAGGTGGAGAGATTTGAATCCTTTATGTCTACGCATCAGATTTAGAGCTCTGTGTTAGCTATAGTATGGAGCCATCAGCACATCATTTTCTACCTGTTTACATCAGATGAAGAGCGGCATTCTCTGTAATAAAGACACTGTGGTCGCTGTATGCAGCAGTCATTCATGTAGGAAGTGTTTCTCACTGTCATATTGTTGTGGATATTACCTGTGGCTTCCTGGCTGGGGGCAGTAGTACTCCAGCCTTGTTTGGTGATGGAGCTCTGCTCCTTTCCTGGGTGATTCTGCCCAGTCCTTGAGGGCCACCTTGTTGGACATAAATTGTCTTCCTTTTGTATGCTCCTTATACCCTACCTCACTTGTTGTATGTTAGGTGTGGGTTGATGTTCAGGGTGTTTTGTACATCTTGATTGTCGTTACATGTCTGGGCTGTTGTTGATGTTTGTCCCTGCATGTATGTAAGATGTCTTCCCTGTGTGTCCTCCGGAAGGGGGTTGGTTTCCTGGAGGGGTGAACCACTAGCTTGTATGCAGCGCTGCCTGGTGCTGCCATGCACCTTGTGGCATGGGGGTCCTGGCGGAGTCTGGTGTGCTGGATACCTGTGTGAGTTGCTGGTACGGTGTCCTGTTTGGTGTTAGGGCTCCTGTACATATGCACGGGTTCCAGTCGTGGAGACTTCAGCAGGTAAGTGTGTTGTCTTGTGTTCTTACCTGCCGATCCTCTTGCTGTATATGGTCTCTCCTTTTCCCTGCTACTTGGTCTTTGGAGACTCCTGTTCTTCCGTGTCTTGGATGAACAGGACGTTTCTCCCCTGCTCCTATGTGAGAGATTATCAGGGCGACTCAGGGTCCCAGGTTTCCAGGGTATGAGCCGTCCTACCATCGGGGTCCGCTCATACAGTGAGGAGTTAGGGAGAGGATTAGGGACGCTATAGGAGGTGACCTGCTTCCCTTTTCCTGGCTCCTTGGCCTTGCAGCTATCCAATTATCCTTTTACATTGTACGGTGGGGGGTTTCCCCCACACCCACCGTGACAATTTATGTCCAACAAGGTGGCCCTCAAGGACTGGGTAGAATCACCCAGGAAAGGAGCAGAGCTCCATCACCAAACAAGGCTGGAGTGCCACTGCCTCCAGCTTGGAAGCCACAGGTAATATCCACATCATGGCCACACCCAGGACACACCTAAATCCCCACTAGCTAGATGATATACCCCTCGCTCACCAAACCGCAGGGAGACACTCCTTAACCACCTCAGCCCCCCTAGCTTAAACCCCCTAAATGACCAGACCACTTTTTACAATTCTGCGCTACACTACTTTCACGGTTTATTGCTCGGTCATACAACTTACCACCCAAATGAATTTTACCTCCTCTTCTTCTCACTAATAGAGCTTTCATTTGGTGGTATTTCATTGCTGCTGACATTTTTTGTTATTAATCGAAATTGACCGAAATTTTTGCAAAGAAATTACATTTTTCACTTTCAGTTGTAAAATTTTTCAAATAAAACTACATTTCTATATAAATTTGTCTCTAAAATTATTGTTCTACATGTCTTTGATGAAAAAAATGCAATAAGTGTATATTTATTGGTTTGTGCAAAAGTTATAGCTTTTACAATCTATGGTACAAAAATGTGAATTTCCGCATTTTAAAGCAGCTCTGACTTTCTGAGCACCTGTCATGTTTCCTGAGGTTCTACAATGCCAGACAGTAGAAACACCCCACAAATGACCCCATTTCGGAAAGTAGACACCCTAAGGTATTCGCTGATAGGCATAGTGCGTTCATGGAAGTTTTTCTTTTTTGTCACAAGTTAGCGGAAAATGATATATTTATTTTATATTATTTTTTTTTCCTTACAAAGTCTCATATTCCACTAACTTGTGACAAAAAATAAAAACTTCCATGAACTCACTATGCCCATCACAAAATACCTTGGGGTGTCTTCTTTCCAAAATGGGGTCACTTGTGGGGTATTTATACTGCCCTGGCATTTTAGGGGCCCTAAAGCGTGAGAAGTAGTTTGGAATCCAAATGCGTAAAAAATGCCCTGTGAAATCGGAAAGATACTCTTTTGAATTTGGGCCCCTTTGCGCACCTAGGCTGCGCACCTAGGCTGCAAAAAAGTGTCACACATCTGGTATCGCCGTACTCAGAAGAAGTAGGGCAATGTGTTTTGGGGTGTCTTTTTACATATACCCATGATGGGTGAGAGAAATATCTCTAAAAATTTTTTTTAGACAAAGTTGTCATTTTAGAGAGATATTTCTCTCACCCAGCATGGGTATATGTAAAAAGACACCCCAAAACACATTGCCTAACTTCTTCTGAGTACAGCGATACCACATGTGTGACACTTTTTTGCAGCCTAGGTGCGCAAAGGGGCCAAAATTCTAAAGAGCACCTTTTAGGAGGGCATTTTTAGACATTTGGATTCCAGACTTCTACTCACGCTTTAGGGCCCCTAAAATGCCCCACATGTGACCCCATTTTGGAAAGAAGACACCCCAAGGTATTCCGTGAGGGGCATGGCGAGTTCATATAAGATTTTTTTTTTTGCACAAGTTAGCGGAAATTGTTTTTTTTTTTTAGTTTTTTCGCACAAAGTCTCCCTTTCCGCTAACTTGGGACAAAAAGTTCAATCTTTCATGGACTCAATATGCCCCTCGGCGAATACCTTGGGGTGTCTTCTTTCCAAAATGGGGTCATTTGTGGGGTGTTTGTACTGCCCTGGCATTTGAGGGTCTCCGCAATCATTACATGTATGGCCAGCATTAGGAGTTTCTGCTATTCTACTTATATTGAGCATACGGGTAATGAGATTATAATTTTTCCCTTCAGCCTCTGGGCTGAAAGAAAAAATGAACGGCACAGATTTCTTCATTCGCATCGATCAAAGTGGATGAAAAAATCTCTGCCAAAAAATGTGCAAAAAAAAAAAGGAGGGGAAAGGCGTCTGCCAGGACATAGGAGCTCCGCCCAACATCCAAACCCACTTAGCCGGTATGCCCTGGCAAACCCGATTTCTCCATTCACATCAATAGATGTGGATGAATAAATCATTGCCAGGATTTTTTATTTTTTTTAATAAAAAATGTTTGCCAAAGCTCATAAGCCTCAGCAAACGTATCTTTTTTACTGCAGAGGAGAAATCTCGTCTTGCAGCGCCGCATACACCGACTTTTGTGTAATCTGACAGCAGCGCAATGCTTCTGTCAGAATGCACATCAGTGCTGCAGCTAGTCGATCGGTTGGTCCACCTAGAAGGTAAAAAAAAAAATGAAAAAACAGGCCGCAACGCAATAAATTTATTAACATTAACTTTATATAACATTTGAACAGAACATTAACTTTTATAAACTTTATTGAACTTTTGGAACAGAACATTAACTTTTTTGCTTACCTGTGTTTTTTTTTAATTTTTTTTACCTTTTATAGGACAAACCTCTCCTTCCCCATGGGACAATGTGCAAAGCACAAAGCGCAAATCGCCCAGAGATGTGGCGAAGTACATTATGCACTTTGTCCCAGGTGAAAGGAGAGGTTTGCAGCAGCTGTGAATGTAAGGGCCCTAACAGCCCTGTGTGCCTGTCCTGTGTAACGTAATCCCTATGCTAAGTGTACCTGTGTGTGGTACTTGCGGAAACACTCCCCTAAGCATAGGGCAGGGTGGTCAGGGCAGTCAGGACAGAAATAGCGGGTGTCACGCCTTATTCAACTCCTGCTACAGACACGACATTTTTTTCGGGGTGGCGCTTGGTTTGAGGTACCAGCAACGACATTGGGGAAATGTCGCTCGTATAAACGGCTCACTACACTGGTGGATGGGGCCACAGAACCTCCTGGATACAGGAGGTTCTCGATGATCTCTTCCTGAAATTTGAGGAAGGATCGTGTTCTCCCAGCCTTACTGTAGAGAACAAAACTATTGTACATCGCCAATTGAATAAAATATACAGACACCTTCTTATACCAGCGTCTGGTGCGTCGGGAATCTAAATAAGGAGCCAACATCTGGTCATTGAAGTCCACCCCTCCCATGAGCACATTATAGTCATGGACCGAGAGGGGCTTTTCAATTACACTGGTTGCCGTTTCTATTTGTATTGTCGTGTCTGCGTGAATGGAGGAGAGCATGTAAACGTCACGCTTGTCTCTCCATTTCACCGCGAGCAGTTATTCGTTACACAAGGCAGCCCTCTCCCCCCTTGCAAGACGGGTGGTGTAACGGATCGTTTCAGCAGACAAGGGGTTAAAATCCGTTTAGGCGATGTGCCCCTTTCTGAGAGACAGGCACAGCTACTGCAGGACACCAACCTCCCGAACTGGATACAAAATAGCACTCCAAACTGGAACCTCACGAATAGCTGCTAGCAGACGAACAGGAATCAGCTTACACTCCGGGCAATCGGTCTCTAACAGCATACAGCGGATCCCCCCAATAACGAGACAAGGCTCCGTGTTGAGGGTCAAGCAGTGGTCTGACTGTACTTCACGTACAGCCTCTTTTATTCATAAACCACAAACATAGTACTGCCCACAGGGGTTTGAAATATAACCAATCAGTAATTTACAACACATACAATGTAACTACAGCAACCAATCGTTCACGCCCCCAGAGGACCAGAATGAAGACTGTGACATAGGACAGATACAACATATCCCCACAATGCATCATGGTTTCCTCCTCTCTGTCCCGGAGACAACCTGAGGAGCAATCCAATTATCTCTCAGGACAAAGAGAAATCACCAATACACGTGTATACAACAGGACAGACATCACCATTTAAACACACAATGGGACAATGGCACAATAGAAACACACCCAGCATTTCCTCCCAAGCTGACAAGTTACACTTATTATAAATTGTTACAACTTTGTGAGTTTACATTGGCCATACATATAACTAACATCAATTTAAACAGTATAACTTGGGGACAAACCTATCCAAAATTCACTTGAATAGGTTCAGGGGTTTAAAAGTTAGTATATGGCCCATAATCCTGGGGCAAGAGGCCAGCAGCCAGGCCTCTCCAAAACCCAGTGGCGAGGTTGGTTTCGCCACACATCTCCACCCCCAGGGAAGACTAACCAGATACCTGACCTCACGCCGGTCGGTACCTGAGTTAGTCTGGCAGCCCACCCACAACCCAATACTGGACCTGTTGCATTTGGTAGCCTGTCTCTGTCCAGTGAATCCACCAAGGTTCTGTTGGAAGCTGGTACTCCGGGTCTCTGTGTTGCTCCCTGGCTTAGAGTCTGGTTGTTGGAGGGGGAGACCGACTGTCTCTACCCGCTGTGCTGTAGGTGCAGAGACCACGGTCCCATCTGCACTGTTGTGGGGCTTACTGTCTCCCCTTGGTGCGTTAAGCTGCCGCTGGGGAGAGGGGGTAACGAGCTCCTCTCCCATACATACTTCCAGCCGCTGGGGAGGGTGACCGACCGTCTCCGCTCCCAATACAGTGTCCTGCTGCTGGGGAAAAGAGACTGGGCTCTCTATTCCCTGTTGGACACTCTGCCGCTGGGGGACAGGACCGACTGTCTCTGCCCCCTGTAACTCCGCCTGCCGCTGGGGAATGGAGACTGGGCTCTCTATTCCCTGTTGGACACTCTGCCGCTGGGGAATGGAGACTGGGCTCCCAATTCCCAAAAAATCACTCTGCTGCTGGGGAGCAGGAACAACTACCTCTGCCCCCTGTAACTCAGCCTGCCGCTGGGGAGGGAGGACGCTGCTCTCCTCTCCCTGCATTTCACACTGCCTTCCCGGCATATCACTCTGCTGCTGGGGGGCAGGAACAACTACCTCTGCCCCCTGTAACTCAGCCTGCCGCTGGGGAGGGAGGACGCTGCTCTCCTCTCCCTGCACTTCACACTGCCGCTGGGGAATGGAGACTGGGCTCCCAATTCCCTGCAGGACTGGTGGAGAGACCTCGGTCCCATCTCTACCGGCCACCTGGGGTCCTTCCCAGTAACACTCTACAATATCTGCCCAGCTGAATGGGTCTGGATCTGGGTCTGTCACCTTACCGTCCTGCTGAGCCTTCCCAATGGAGTGGAAGAGATCTCGGTAGTCCTGCTCCAGTTCCCACTCCAAAGTTGCTAGGTGAGCCAGGTCTTGCTCTACCTCATGGGGGTCATCCCACTCGTGCCTAGCCTCCCTCTCATAGAAAATGTCCTGAAGTCTGGACTGTGCAGGGCTCCCGAAGTCAGGCTCTGCAAAGGACTCCCATAACAAGCCAGGACCATCAAACTCCTCTCCCTCTGGCTTGTCATGTTCGGCTGTCCAGGGTATATACTGTGCCATATACCACCAAAGCGCCTGGTAGGCATCCTCCAGCCATAGCTCCTGCCATACCCGGTGCTCTAGATCCTTCACCCATTCCTCCAGGGGCTGCTCTCCCAGGAAGGGCATCCGCAGGGCCACTTGCTTCTGCAACCGCTGCTCTTCACTGGGGAGACTCTCACCCCGCTGGTATTGTACATTATCCAGGGCCTGGTACCAGATGCCTTTCCTTAATGCATCCCGGCCATCCAGGTCCTCCTCCTCGTATAACACTGCTGGTTCCATCCTGTTGCTTTTAGGGTCGCTGTACTGGGACATGCGTTGCCTTTAAATTGTAGAATCCAAAGAAATGGTGTCTCCAGTAGCTGTCCTTCTGGCTGTAGGAACGATCCCGCTGCTTGCCACCAATGTAACGGATCGTTTTAGCAGACAAGGGGTTAAAATCCGTTTAGGCGATGTGCCCCTTTCTGAGAGACAGGCACAGCTACTGCAGGACACCAACCTCCCGAACTGGATACAAAATAGCACTCCAAACTGGAACCTCACGAATAGCTGCTAGCAGACGAACAGGAATCAGCTTACACTCCTGGCAATCGGTCTCTAACAGCATACAGCGGATCCCCCCAATAACGAGACAAGTCTCCGTGTTGAGGGTCAAGCAGTGGTCTGACTGTACTTCACGTACAGCCTCTTTTATTCATAAACCACAAACATAGTACTGCCCACAGGGGTTTGAAATATAACCAATCAGTAATTTACAACACATACAATGTAACTACAGCAACCAATCGTTCACGCCCCCAGAGGACCAGAATGAAGACTGTGACATAGGATAGATGCAACATATCCCCACAATGCATCATGGTTTCCTCCTCTCTGTCCCAGAGACAACCTGAGGAGCAATCCAATTATCTCTCAGGACAAAGAGAAATCACCAATACACATGTGTATACAACAGGACAGACATCACCATTTAAACACACAATGGGACAATGGCACAATAGAAACACACCCAGCATTTCCTCCCAAGCTGACAAGTTACACTTATTATAAATTGTTACAACTTTGTGAGTTTACATTGGCCATACATATAACTAACATCAATTTAAACAGTATAACTTGGGGACAAACCTATCCAAAATTCACTTGAATAGGTTCAGGGGTTTAAAAGGTAGTATATGGCCCATAATCCTGGGGCAAGAGGCCAGCAGCCAGGCCTCTCCAAAACCCAGTGGTGAGGTTGGTTTCGCCACAGCTGGTAACGAGCAGTTGGGGGAAGCCCCGGCGACTAGGTCGCGCGGTGCCACAGCAGCCAATCTGTTCTAGGAACAAATGCCTGAAGAGGGGCACACTTGTGTAGAAATTTTCCACATAAAGGTGGTACCCCTTGCCAAATAAGGGTGACACCAAGTCCCAGACTGTCTTCCCACTGCTCCCCAGGTAGTCAGGGCAACCGACCGGCTCCAGGGTGTGATCTTTACCCTCATAGACACGAAATTTGTGCGTATAGCCTGTGGCCCTTTCACAGAGCTTATACAATTTGACCCCATACCGGGCACGCTTGCTTGGAATGTATTGTTTGAAGCCAAGGCGCCCGGTAAAATGCATCAGGGACACGTCTATGCAGATGTTTTGCTCAGGGGTATACAAATCTGCAAATTTGGTGTTAAAGTGGTCTATGAGGGGCCGAATTTTGTGGAGCCGGTCAAAAGCTGGGTGGCCTCTGGGACGAGAGGTACTGTTGTCACTAAAGTGCAGGAAACGCAGAATGGTCTCAAATCATGTCCTGGACATGGCAGCAGAGAACATGGGCATGTGATGAATTGGGTTCGTGGACCAATATGACCGCAATTCATGCTTTTTGGTTAGACCCATGTTCAGGAGAAGGCCCAGAAAAGTTTTAAATTCGGAAACTTGGACGGGTTTCCACCGGAAAAACTGGGCATAAAAGCTTCCCGGGTTGGCGGCTATAAATTGAGTGGCATACCGATTTGTTTTTGCCACGACTAAGTCCAAGAGCTCCGCAGTCAAGAACAGCTCAAAAAACCCCAGTGCCGATCCGATCTGTCTCAACCCGAACTCCAGACTGGGAGGTGAAAGGGGGAACTATTGGTGCGGCTGAAGTTGGGGGCTGCCAATCAGGGTTTGCCAGCACCTCAGGGACTCTAGGGGCTCTACGGGCCTGTCTGTGCGGTGCGATGGGGGAACTAATGCACTTGCCACCGTACCAGCTTCAACTGCCCTTCTGGTGCTCGCCACTTCACCATGTTCAACGGCAGTGCTGGTACTAGGTCCAGGATGGGCTGCGCTGCTGGTGTATGCCTCACCACGTAATCCGACAGCGCCAGCCCCACTCTGCTGCCCTTGAAGCGGATCCTGCGCAACCTGTGGTCTAGCAACAAGGGGCCGGGTACGCCTGGTGCTATCAGGGACCTCAACCTCCTCGTCCGAACTTTGGGTCAGACTGCCACTGCTTTCTACAGGTTCATATTCTGACCCGCTAAATTCGTCAGATGAGGGTTCCCATTCCTCATACAACTGGGTCAGAAGCCTGTAGGCCTCTTCAGAAGAATACCCCTTCCTTGCCATTTGGTCAACTAAATTTAGGGGGTATTCCCTGAGACTACCCAAGAAAAAAAGCAAGCCTGTCTTACAAATGGGAGGCTAGCGAAGTACCGGAGGCTGCTGCGATTGATAAAAGTCTGGCAAACACTGCGTTTTGGGTGGAGGGCGAACTAAGGTGACACTAATACTATTATAGATCTGAATGTGATCAGTTCTGATCACTTACAGATACTATAAAAGTACCAATGCAGATTAGCGATACGCTAATCAGCGAATCAGTGACTGCGGTGCGGTGGGCGCTAACCGACGCTAACTACCTAACAAAGGGGCCTAAACTATCCTAAACCTAACCGTCAATACTAGTGGGGAAAAAAAGTGACAGTTTACACTGATCACTTTTTTCCCTTTCACTAGTGATTGACAGGGGTGATCAAGGGGTTAAGGGTTAATTGGGGTGATGGGGGGTGATCTGGGGCTAAATGTATAGTGTTTTATGTACTTACAGTGATGTCTGCTCCTCTGCTGGGACCAACCGACGAAAAGGAACCAGCAGAGGAGCACAGAAGCCATTTAACACATTATATTTATAAATATAAGGTGTTAGATGGCTTCTGATTCGATTTTTTTAAAAGTCACCAACCTGCCAGCGACGATCATTGGCTGGTGACCAACTTCTCCTCTAACTGTTCCCGGCCCGCACTGCGCATGCGCGGGCCGGCTATGCTCTAAATCTCGCGTCTCTCGAGAGGACGCATCGGCGCATCCAGGAGGAATAACCCAGCCGCCGCCAGGACGCAATCCTGCGTTCGGCGGTCCGGAGCAGGTTAAAGGGGAAGTGCACGCACAAAACCGACAACAACACGTTGCCACCGGCAACCAGTCTGCACGGCAACCGCGTCACGGTCAAACAACAATATGACCGTGACAGTGCTTCCCCTGGTGCGGGTTGAAGACTTCAAATCCGGTTTCTTCTTCCTGATCAGTTTCCTCCTCTTTGCCTGATCTGCAGGTGAAGGATTTGGTGAACGCCCCAGGGCTGAGGTTCTGCTTGGGAATGACTGAGTTTGAGAACGTTCATCTCAGCTACACAGAAGTATATGGGGGCGTCACATTGGGCGTATTTAATCGCAATAAATAGACAGTAAAATTCCTCTAATCTTGTATTAATCGGACCTGATATCAAATAGTAAAACAAAGAGTTCATATCAAGTAAGTGTAATATTAAAGGGATTGTACTGGACCACCCCTTAACTACTTCCAGACCGGGCCATTTACCCCCTTCCTTTTTTGGGTGATGAGATGACTGATTGGCACTATTTTGGGGTGCATATGACTTTTTGATCGCTTTGTATTACACTTTTTGTGATGTAAGTTAACAAAAAATGGCTTTTTTGACACCGTTTTTATTGATTTTTTTTTACAGTGTTCACCCGATGGGTTAGGTCATGCAGTATTTTCATAGAGCAGGTTTGTTTACGGACGCGGCGATACCTAATTATTTTTTACATTTAACACAATAAAAGCATTTTTGAAACAAAAAAAAATCATGTTTTAGTGTCTCCATTACATACTTCTGTATTGTAATGCATTGGCTGTAAGTGTATTACCACTGTAATACGTGTACAGCCTGCTTGCCTGTGAGATCCAGGGGGCTGTATCTCACAGGCTCCCCCGGAAGGCATCGGGCTGCCTTTCCTGCCATCGAGTCCTCGTCACAGCAGCGCGGACACCCCATGGACACCGGCACCTGTGAGGACACCTGCCGCGGCCAACACTGACCGCGACCGTGCAAGGGTAAATGCACCGGCATCGGTGAAAACATACAGCAGTGGTCCGGCTATCAGTGACAGCCGAACCCCAGCCTCTGGGCGGGCCCAGCTCCTGCACTCGCCCGATCAGCGCGCCATACCTGAACTGCGCTGGGATTTCTGTCCCGCATTTCTGCGCTGGTATTCTAAGGGTTAATGGAGGAGAGAAACAGGCTTTATCCACGATGTAGCAGCAATTTATTTCCTCCGGGACCTGATCAATCCTGGAGAGGACAAACTAAGAGTAGTTACAGCAGCTTAGCACTGGACAGTGAGTCTACATCTAAATATAAAGCAAGTCTAGTGAAGGTTAGAGCTGAGTCTAGCCAAGGGACTTCACAAGCACAAGTGACCAAGAGTAACTTTCCAAGTTCCTGGACACGACTGGATGATTAAAGTCCATAATTATCCTACTTCACTAGAAGCCTTCCGAGATATAGTGAACCTGAATACTTCAGGAGAGCATCCTGCAAATAATGTTACAGAGAGTTTGCCTGCCACAAGGGAGAAACGCCCTTATTGGATAGCTCAAGATAAGTAGAAAACAGTATATTTAGTACCTGAGTGCTATAGAAAATGGACTTAAAGTAAATCTAATTATTCTTCATCTGTAAAGCTAAAGTACTAGAGAACTCCCTAACTGACAATTGCCAGACTTGTATTAAGGAATACCAGTCCAACTAATATCTGGATTATTACCTTTGATGTGTAAACGAACTGTACCCACTGTCCTTAGACCATTGATTCAGTAAATATTCAACTGTTTATTACAACTGACTCCTCATCCTTTCTACTACTCTCAACATTCGTAACTTATGGTGCTGGCGTCACGAACATAGGGACCCAGCCGCAAAAGCACTTTACACCTATAAGATCAAGAGCACCTCAACTTCCATCTGGCTGGTGTTCCCTGCAATGGAGGATTTAGTGCTGTCTTCACCTTCACTGCACGCCGGCCCAGGGAGGCTCTGCTAACTGTGATTACAACTACTACCCCCATTCCGCACACCACCATAATACTCACTATCCCCTGTGGCCTGGTCGCTGCATTTGCAGAACCAGTTTGTGTGGCTTCAGTGGGACAAGAGACTAAGCCATAGATATGACTTATTGGGATGAATGACTTCTCTGTCAAGACACTGTTGGATTCTGGTCACTTTGGGTCATGTCAACTTAGTTCAAAGCTAAAATGTCACGGCCATGGTCATGGTCGCGACTCCTGTATCCGCATGCTGTTGCCTGCGGTCTGGTTTGCTTGTTCAACCACAGGTGAGGGCCGCTAGTATGTTGCCTCACTTGTGGTTGCCGCTGGAAACATGTAGTTAGTTTGCAGTTTAGCAGCCTGAGCTGGTGCTAGGCAGCTTGCTGCAATGTGCATGCGGTTGCACCTGGCAACCTCTATTTATAGGTGTGCCTTTTATCGGTGTGCACGGGGTGTTATATGTGTTGTGTGCACTTCCCCTTTCAGTTGTTGTCTTCCCTTCCCTGGTGTTGGAAGGGTTAACCTCCTTCCTAGTGTGTGTGTGTGCACTGGGTGTGTCTGACTGTGGGTGTGGCTACTTGGCCCTATAAAGCCTCAGTGGAAGGCAGTAGTCAGAGAGGGTGCTTCAGCCATGCTTGCTGGAGACATCCTCCTGCTTATTTACCATCTGCCAGTGAGGGCCACCCTGGTTGTCAGAAACGTTATGTCTGGTGTTAGTTTATGGTTTGGTGGTTTATGTTCCCCCTTTCTATGTAGCTTGGCCAGTGAGACTCCTGTTCCTCCGTGTCTAGGAGGAACGGGTCGTCTTACCCTGCTCCTAGTCCAGGGCCACCCGGAGGGCGAGCAGGAATATCAGGTTCCGAAGTATGAGCCCTCCTACCTTCAGGGTTGGCTCATACGGATAGGAGACAGGGTCAGAGTTAGGGATGTGTAGGAGGTGACCAGCTCCCTAATTCTCTGTCCTGGCCTTGCAGCGACTCCATCTGCTGATACCGCACGGCTGAGGGTTTTCCCCATCCTCAGACGTGACATAAAATGTGCCAGACAAACACATAAGTGTGCTGTGCATCCACGGGGACACCAAAGCTTACCCTATGGCGCTTGTTAAGTTTGTGACTCCGGCTGAAACAGTGTCATATGAAAGTCGGGGTGGTAAAAAGGCTGATGCATGAGGTTATATTGGGCTGTGACTTTGCATTGTTCTGGAAGTTGTGGGGGAGAAAAAACACTTTTGCAGCCAGTGAAGAAACTCCTGCAGAATCTGTGCTTTCCCCATCAAATGGTCATTTAAGTGAACTGCCCATTGAAAAGAATGGTTCAAAGGAATTACATAAGGAAAATGTGGAGTTACCTGCAAAGTCCAATGGTGATGAGGATGATGACATTTTTCCCTTGCAGGTCTTTACTGAGGAAGAAGAAGGAGCTTCCCCCTCTGGGCAAAATGTGTTGGATTTAGAAGTGTCTTGGGTTAACTTTGGTACCGAGCAACTGAGAGAGCCCACTCCCCTGAATGTTCGAGAAAATGTTACCATAATAAATGGTTTACCACAGGAACGAGAAGATGACCAGAAATTTCCACATTTTGCCTCGAATGGTGATCTTGTGTACCGGGTTTCCAAAGTCAACAGTGAAATTGTGGAGCAGCTTCTGGTACCAAAATGATACCGACGTATGGTGGTCGACAAAGCACATGACGGGGGTATTGGTCATATTTTGCTCGCCCCTACTACAACTATCTGTTCTCCCCTGTTCCGCCCCCACCATATACCAACATACCCAACCATCCCAAAAATACTCAGACACCTGTTGGAATATATTGGCCACAGCAGCCGTTTATTAATATAAATACAACATAACATAAACCATAACAATGACTCCTCCTAACGGGGGAGGTCCTTAGAGCCCCACAAACCCCCCAGCTGCTGATCCAGGGTGAGCCATTTTGCCTCCAGCCGTGACCCCCAGCTCGGAAGCACCACAGAATGGCCCCCCCCTCAACAGCTGGGCCACCATGGGAGTCCAGCCCCAACCGTGGGGGCCCTCCCAATGTCCTCTAGCTCCACCGTAACCAACTCCAAGGACCCCCCACCGCCAACACCACTGTGACAAGACCGATCCCATCTCCCCATGCACACATCGCCTCGCCCCCCCCCCCCCATCCAAACTTAAAAGGGAGGGTGGGAGGGAGCTTTCTCAGGTAACCAAAATGGCTACCGTCCACTGTCCCCCTACTCTATTTAACCCCTACGCTCCTCCCCTCCTGCTCAAACCCACCAATACGACCCTCCTGCATCCACCCCACCCCCTGCTACCCCAATCCTAATCTCCCTGGGGCTCACTAACCAAACCCCCCGTCATGTGGGCCTACCCTTAGGGGCCCCCCTTTCTCCCCCCTTCCAGTCCGGCCATTTCCTAACCATGTACTTGGGGGTCATTTAGGGACTAGCAAAACACAGGAGAGGGCACTACAAAGGTTTTACTGGCCTGGGGTGTATGAGGAAGTAAAGATTTACTGTGAGTCGTGCCCCTCCGGTCAGATAAGTGCCTCAGCGTCTCACTCCCGTAGTCCCTCGGTGCCTCTTCCCATCATTGAAGCACCATTTGAAAGAATTTCTATGGATTTGGTGAACTATGCCACCTGTTACCTGGAAGCGGTGCCCCTACGAAACATGGCGTCCACAAATATTGCACGAGCATTGTTTTACATGTATTCCCACACAGAGATCCCTAAGGAGAATTTCATGGACCAGGTTACACGCTTCATGTCTAGGGTTATGAAAGAATTGTGAAAATTGTTTGAAATCACACACATTTGTAGATCTGTGTATCACCCCCAGACAGACGGGTTAGTCAAGAGATTAAACAAGACCCTTAAGCGGATGTTAAACAAAGTAGTACAAAAGGATGTCCGTGACCCTACCCTACCTGAAGTTTTCTATCAGAGAGGCGGTCCAGGCTTCTACAGGGTTTTCTCCATTCAAGTTTGTCTATGACCGTCACTTAAGGGGTTTTCTAGATGTTATTAAAGAAACCAGGGAGACTGAGGCTACTCCCTATAAAAGTGTCATCGAGCATGTGGCCCAGATGCAAGACGAGAGAGCGACTGAGATGCCTGTTGTCAAAGAGCACCAGCAAAGAGGTCAGGAGTCTCAGAGCAGAATTTATAACAGATCTGCACGGGGTGAGAAGCTTCAATCCAGGGGGCAGGGTCCTTATAATAGTGCCCACAGTGGAAAGTAAGTTCCTGGCAAAGTGGCAGGGTCCCTACGAGATTATTGAAAAGGTGAGTGAGGTGAACCACAAGGTGCACCAACCAGACAGGAGAAAACCCCTCCAGATTTATCACGTAAATCTGATCAAGCCATGGAAAGACCGGGAATCCTTGGTGGCCACACATACCGTGGTTAATGATGTGTTGCAACCAATTCCCCCAGTAACAATGAGTGAGGCACTGTCAGTGCAGCAGAAACAAGAGGCAAAGGAGTTCCTGCAGAAAAACAGAAGGAAGTGTTCTGACCTACCAGGCCGTACCTACCTGATAAAACACCACGTTAGAACTGAGCCTCACAGTAGGGCCTCATGCACACGAACACGTATTTTCTTTCCGTGTCCGTTACGTTTTTTTTACGGACCGTATACGGAACAATTCATTTCAATGGGTTCGCAAAAAAAACGGAGGTTACTCCGTGTGCATTCCGTTTCCGTATGTCCGTATTTCAGTTCCGCAAAAAAATAGAACATGTCCTAATTATTGTCCGCATTACGGACAAGGATAGGACTGTTCTACTAGGGGCCAGCTGTTTCGTTCCGCAAAATACGGAATGCATACGGACGTCATCCATATTTTTTGCGGATCCGTTTTTTATGGACCGCAAAATACATACGGTCGTGTGCATGAGGCCTTAGGTGAACCTAAAGCCATACAGGATACCAAAAGCGCTCAGAGAGGCGGTATGCTCTGAGGTCCGGTGCATGCCCGAATTAGGGGTCATCGAGGCATCTACCAGTGAGTGGTCGAGCCCTGTTGTACTAATCCCGAAGCCCAATGGGACTTGGAGGTTCTGCAACGATTTCAGGAAGTTAGATGAGGTGTAAAGTTTGACGCGTTCCCCATGCCCAGAGTGGATGAACTTATTGAGAGGCTTGGGAAGGTGAGGTACATCACAACCCTTGATATAACAAAGGGTTATTGGCAGATACCATTGTCAGAGGAGGCTAAAGAGAAAACAGCATTCTCCACTCTGCTGAAGCAAATGTATCTTTCTGGATTTCCGCTAAGGAACCTGGGTGAGATATACACTCCCTCCACTACTTTACCGTACACATTACCACATAGCCCCCACCTCTTCTCCAGACCGGAGGTCTGGGCACTTTTAGCGACCATACAATGTACTCTGGACAATGCATCTGCGTTTCCCTGCAATCTTCCTGGTCTATGTTCAACTTTGAAACATAAATTTTGCAAGGAGAGAAACCACCTGGTCACTCTTGCATATTTCTCCTTGTTTTGTTTCATCCAGTCTAAAGGAGCATGGTCTGTCACCAACACAAATCTTCTACACAGCAGATGATATTTAAGCGCCTCCAGTGCCCATTTAATGGTCAGACACTCTCGTTCCACTATGGCGTAATTTTTCTCTGCTGGGATCAGTTTTCTGCTCAGGTACCTCACTGGGTGCTCCTCCCCATTTACCACCTGTGACAGGACCGCTCCCAAGCCTGTATCAGACTCATCCGTCTGGACCAGAAACTCTTTTCCGAAATCCGGGAAACGAGCACTGGTTGTAGTCGACTTTAGTCTCTGAAAAGCCTTTTCTGCCTCTGGGGTTCACTTTACCATTACCAGCTTAGATCCTTTCGTTAAATCAGTCAATAGTGATGCTATCGAGGCAAAATTTGGCACAAACCGACGGTAGTTCCCGGTTATGTCAAGTAAGGCCCTGACTTTTTTTGTTGCGGGCTTAGGCCAGTTCTGTATTGCCTCCACTTTATTGACCTGGGGTTTAACCACCTCCGGACCGCTGTACGCACAGACGCGTCCTGGAGGTGGTTGATTCATTCTGAGTGGATGCGCCGGCGCGTCCTCTCGCGATGGCCGAGATTTCCTGTGAACGCGCGCTCACAGGAATAGAAGGTAAGAAAGTTGATCTCCAGTCTGCCAGCGGCGATCGTTCGCTGGCAGGCTGGAGATGTGATTTTTTTAACCCCTAACAGGTATACTAGACGCTGTTATGATAACAGCGTCTAATATACCTGCTACCTGGTCCTCTGGTGGTCCCCTTTGTTTGGATCGACCACCAGAGGACACAGGTAGCTCAGTAATATGTTGCACCAAGCACCACACTACACTACACCCCCCCGTCACTTATTAACCCCTTATTCACCCTTGATCACCCCTGATCACCCCATATAGACTCCCTGATCACCCCCCTGTCATTGATTACCCCCCTGTCATTGATCACCCCCCTGTAAAGCTCCATTCAGATGTCCGCATGATTTTTACGGATCCACTGATAGATGGACCGGATCCGCAAAACGCACACGGACGTCTGAATGGAGCCTTACAGGGGCATGATCAATGACTGTGGTTATCACCCCATATAGACTCCCTGATCACCCCCCTGTCATTGATTACACCCCTGTCATTGATCACCCCCCTGTAAAGCTCCATTCAGACGTCCGCATGATTTTTACGGATCCACTGATAGATGGATCGGATCCGCAAAACGCACACGGACGTCTGAATGGAGCCTTACAGGGGCATGATCAATGACTGTGGTGATCACCCCATATAGACTCCCTGATCACCCCCCTGTCATTGATTACCCCCCTGTCATTGATCACCCCCCTGTAAAGCTCCATTCAGATGTCCGCATGATTTTTACGGATCCACTGATAGATGGATCAGATCCGCAAAACGCATACGGACGTCTGAATGGAACCTTACAGGGGAGTGATCAATGACTGTGGTGATCACCCCATATAGACTCCCTGATCACCCCACTGTCATTGATTACCCCCCTGTCATTGATCAACCCCCTGTAAAGTTCCATTCAGACGTCCGCATGATTTTTACGGATCCACTGATAGATGGATCGGATCCGCAAAACGCACACGGACGTCTGAATGGAGCCTTACAGGGGCATGATCAATGACTGTGGTGATCACCCCATATAGACTCCCTGATCACCCCCCTGTCATTGATTACACCCCTGTCATTGATCACCCCCCTGTAAAGCTCCATTCAGACGTCCGCATGATTTTTACGGATCCACTGATAGATGGATCGGATCCGCAAAACGCACACGGACGTCTGAATGGAGCCTTACAGGGGCATGATCAATGACTGTGGTGATCACCCCATATAGACTCCCTGATCACCCCCCTGTCATTGATCACCCCCCTGTAAAGCTCCATTCAGACGTCCGCATGATTTTTACGGATCCACTGATAGATGGATCGGATCCGCGAAACGCACACGGACGTCTGAATGGAGCCTTACAGGGGCATGATCAATGACTGTGGTGATCACCCCATATAGACTCCCTGATCACCCCCCTGTCATTGATCACCCCCCTGTAAAGCTCCATTCAGATGTCCGCATGATTTTTACGGATCCACTGATAGATGGATCAGATCCGCAAAACGCATACGGACGTCTGAATGGAACCTTACAGGGGAGTGATCAATGACTGTGGTGATCACCCCATATAGACTCCCTGATCACCCCACTGTCATTGATTACCCCCCTGTCATTGATCAACCCCCTGTAAAGCTCCATTCAGACGTCCACATGATTTTTACGGATCCACTGATAGATGGATCGGATCCGCAAAACGCACACGGACGTCTGAATGGAGCCTTACAGGGGCATGATCAATGACTGTGGTGATCACCCCATATAGACTCCCTGATCACCCCCCTGTCATTGATTACCCCCCTGTCATTGATCACCCCCCTGTAAAGCTCCATTCAGATGTCCGCATGATTTTTACGGATCCACTGATAGATGGATCGGATCCGCAAAACGCACACGGACGTCTGAATGGAGCCTTACAGGGGCGTGATCAATGACTGTGGTGATCACCCCATATAGACTCCCTGATCACCCCCCTGTCATTGATCACCCCCCTGTCATTGATCACCTCCCTGTCATTGATCACCCCCCTGTCATTGATCACCCCCCCTGTCATTGATCACCCCCTCTGTAAGGCTCCATTCAGACATTTTTTTGGCCCAAGTTAGCGGAAATTTTTTTTTTTTTTCTTACAAAGTCTCATATTCCACTAACTTGTGACAAAAAATAAAATCTCACATGAACTCACCATACCCCTCACGGAATCCAAATGCGTAAAATTTTTTAGACATTTATATTCCAGACTTCTTCTCACGCTTTAGGGCCACTAGAATGCCAGGGCAGTATAAATACCCCACATGTGACCCCATTTCGGAAAGAAGACACCCCCAGGTATTCCATGAGGGGCATATTGAGTCCATAAAAGATTGAAATTTTTGTCCCAAGTTAGCGGAAAGGGAGACTTTGTGAGAAAAAAATAAATAAAATCAATTTCCGCTAACTTGTGCCAAAAAAAAAAAAATTCTATGAACTCGCCATGCCCCTCATTGAATACCTTGGGGTGTCTTCTTTCCAAAATGGGGTCACATGTGGGGTATTTATACTGCCCTGGCATTCTAGGGGCCCTAAAGCGTGAGAAGAAGTCTGGGATCCAAATGTCTAAAAATGCCCTCATAAAAGGAATGTGGGCCCCTTTGCGCATTTAAGCTGCAAAAAAGTGTCACACATCTGGTATCGCCGTACTCAGGAGAAGTTGGGGAATGTGTTTTGAGGTGTCATCTTACATATACCCATGCTGGGTGAGAGAAATATCTTGGCAAAAGACAACTTTTCCCATTTTTTTATACAAAGTTGGCATTTGACCAAGATATTTATCTCACCCAGCATGGGTATATGTAAAATGACACCCCAAAACACATTCCCCAACTTCTCCTGAATACGGCGATACCACATGTGTGACACTTTCTTGCAGCCTAGGTGGGCAAAGGGGCCCACATTCCAAAGAGCACCTTTCGGATTTCACAGGTCATTTACCTACTTACCACACATTAGGGCCCCTGGAAAATGCCAGGGCAGTATAACTACCCCACAAGTGACCCCATTTTGGAAAGAAGACACCCCAAGGTATTCCGTGAGGGGCATGGCGAGTTCCTAGAATTTTTTATTTTTTGTCACAAGTTAGTAAAAAATGATGATTTTTTATTTATTTATTTTTTTCTTACAAAGTCTCATATTCCACTAACTTGTGACAAAAAATAAAAACTTCCATGAACTCACTATGCCCATCAGCGAATACCTTGGGGTGTCTTCTTTCCAAAATGGGGTCACTTGTGGGGTAGTTATACTGCCCTGGCATTCTAGGGGCCCAAATGTGTGGTAAGGAGTTTGAAATCAAATTCTGTAAAAAATGACCAGTGAAATCCGAAAGGTGCTCTTTGGAATATGGGCCCCTTTGCCCACCTAGGCTGCAAAAAAGTGTCACACATCTGGTATCGCCGTACTCAGGAGAAGTTGGGGAATGTGTTTTGGGGTGTCTTTTGACATATACCCATGCTGGGTGAGATAAATATCTTGGTCAAATGCCAACTTTGTATAAAAAAATAGGAAAAGTTGTCTTTTGCCAAGATATTTCTCTCACCCAGCATGGGTATATGTAAAATGACACCCCAAAACACATTCCCCAACTTCTCCCGAGTACGGAGATACCACATGTGTGGCACTTTTTTGCAGCCTAGGTGGGCAAAGGGGCCCACATTCCAAAGAGCACCTTTCGGATTTCACAGGTCATTTACCTACTTACCACACATTAGGGCCCCTGGAAAATGCCAGGGCAGTTTAACTACCCCACAAGTGACCCTATTTTGGAAAGAAGACACCCCAAGGTATTCCGTGAGGGGCATGGCGAGTTCCTAGAATTTTTTATTTTTTGTCACAAGTTAGTGGAAAATGATGATTTTTATTTTATTTTATTTTTTCTTACAAAGTCTCATATTCCACTAACTTGTGACAAAAAATAAAAACTTCCATGAACTCACTATGCCCATCAGCGAATACCTTGGGGTGTCTTCTTTCCAAAATGGGGTCACTTGTGGGGTAGTTATACTGCCCTGGCATTCTAGGGGCCCAAATGTGTGGTAAGGAGTTTGAAATCAAATTCTGTAAAAAATGACCAGTGAAATCCGAAAGGTGCTCTTTGGAATATGGGCCCCTTTGCCCACCTAGGCTGCAAAAAAGTGTCACACATCTGGTATCTCCGTACTCAGGAGAAGTTGGGGAATGTGTTTTGGGGTGTCATTTTACATATACCCATGCTGGGTGAGAGAAATATCTTGGCAAAAGACAACTTTTCCCATTTTTTTATACAAAGTTGGCATTTGACCAAGATATTTATCTCACCCAGCATGGGTATATGTAAAAAGACACCCCAAAACACATTCCTCAACTTCTCCTGAATACAGAGATACCAGATGTGTGACACTTTTTTGCAGCCTAGGTGGGCAAAGGGGCCCATATTCCAAAGAGCACCTTTCGGATTTCACTGGTCATTTTTTACAGAATTTGATTTCAAACTCCTTACCACACATTTGGGCCCCTAGAATGCCAGGGCAGTATAACTACCCCACAAGTGACCCCATTTTGGAAAGAAGAGACCCCAAGGTATTTCGTGATGGGCATAGTGAGTTCATAGAACTTTTTATTTTTTGTCACAAGTTAGTGGAATATGAGACTTTGTAAGAAAAAGAAAAAAAAATCATCATTTTCCGCTAACTTGTGACAAAAAATAAAAAGTTCTATGAACTCACTATGCCCATCAGCGAATACCTTAGGGTGTCTACTTTCCGAAATGGGGTCATTTGTGGGGTGTTTGTACTGTCTGGGCATTGTAGAACCTCAGGAAACATGACAGGTGCTCAGAAAGTCAGAGCTGCTTCAAAAAGCGGAAATTCACATTTTTGTACCATAGTTTGTAAACGCTATAACTTTTACCCAAACCATTTTTTTTTTTTTACCCAAACATTTTTTTTTAATCAAAGACATGTAGAACAATAAATTTAGAGCAAAATTTATATATGGATCTCGTTTTTCTTGCAAAATTTTACAACTGAAAGTGAAAAATGTCATTTTTTTTCAAAAAAATCGTTAAATTTCGATTAATAACAAAAAAAGTAAAAATGTCAGCAGCAATGAAATACCACCAAATGAAAGCTCTATTAGTGAGAAGAAAAGGAGGTAAAATTCATTTGGGTGGAAAGTTGCATGACCGATCAATAAACGGTGAAAGTAGTGTAGGTCAGAAGTGTAAAAAGTGGCCTGGTCTTTCAGGGTGTTTAAGCACTGGGGGCTGAGGTGGTTAACCAGCCATTTACCAATAATGTAGCCCAGGTATTTGGCTTCCTCTAGACCCTCTGCTCACTTCTCAGGGTTTATGGTCAGGCCCGCATCACTAATAGAGTCTATCACGGCCTGTACCTTACAGAGGTGACTTTTCCAAATGACCACATCGTGTAGGTAAGTGGCAGCGTAGTCACAATGTGGTCTCAAGATTAGGTCCATCAACCTCTGGAACGTAGCAGGGGCTCCATGTAGCATCACCACATACTGGGATAGCCCCTCTGGAGTGGAGCATAGTCTGCTGGAGATGTTTCTTTAAGTTTAGATGGGTTGGATTTCTTTGGACTGGGAGATAGGATTGGTAGAGGCATTTCCCAGTCCACCCCCCTCCATTACAGGTTTTCCCCTAGCTCGAGGTGATCCCAGGTGAGGCCTGTAGGGATCATCACTGGGGACATAAAGCAGACCTCAGAATGTCAGTCTGGGGAATGAAGCCTGGAGAGCTGACCTGTGTGGGTAGAGCTTGGTGACTGACTGACCGTGAGGCTGAGTGAAGCCTGATCTTCCCTGGTGTGAACAGGACTCTATAGGAGAGACAGGAACCGCCTGTGTATTAGGACGGGCAGGGATTTATTATGCTTTATGTGATGTTATGCTGGTGCTATTCACCGCTCTGAGGGACGCTATAACTTGGATGCTGCTCTGTTATGCTGAAGTGACCAAATAAAGCACCGTTTGGACTTTGAAACCGCCGTCTCCGTGAAAATCAGTCGTTGCCATCCGCACTGCGAGTACAGATCCCTGCAGTGTCTACATCCGGAAAGCCCTACTGGACCTCAGGGTTGGAATTCCTCATCGCCCCTGCTTCGCTTTTTAATTCGTGTTTTGTATGATTTCACGGGTCTTTTGATTACTCGGCTGAGGAAGGGAAATTAATATTTATTCTACAGCGACGAATGTGCGGAATCATAGATTGTATTGTACAGAATAAAAACCAGAAATTCTGTGCGTTGTCCGTCTGATCTGATGTGTGTAATCCTTCTTCTGGTAGATGATTTCTTAGGTTGGGGGAGGGGAACATAGACAGGGGGAGCGTTGTATGTGGGCAGTATAAACAGTGGAGGTGCCGGCTGTGAGTCACCGCCCCAAATCCCTCCCTGGTCTGACTGCTGCTGGACCAGACTGGTAAGTAATCCTCTCTGCAAGGTTGTCAGCCTTCCTTTTAAGTTTTTTGGGACAAATTATCCAAAAATCACGAGCAGCCTAAAATGTTCCCGGACATATTCCCCGCCCCCTTTTTAGAGATGACGCCCCCTATTCCACGCCCTCATAATGTCTTATAAAGAATGCCTTTGAATGACAAACATCTCCAGAACTAAAGTGGTTGGACAGTAGTTAAAAAAATATATATGGCAGCAGCATATGAAATAAAAATCCACAATTCTCAGATGTTCCATCCCCGCCGCTGTAATCTGAGTGCCCCGACCGCCATGATGACTTCTTTAAGCCACATCTTCTCTCTGCAGAGTTTACCACACAGGCTTCTTAGGTTCCTCACTTCTCTATCATCCTCCCCCTCCTGGTGTCCCAACAGTGTCATCCTGCTCCTACCCACAGTACTGTGCCCGCTGTGCTCCCTAATGCCCCCAAATACTATACTGCAGAAATAACAGTGCCATACAGATAGTGCCCCCATACTAACAGTGCTCCCCAAAGTCCCAATAATACTAATAATTCCCTCCCAGAGTGCCCTCATTAGTAACAGTGATAATGCAAGTACCCCTGTTAGCAGTAGTGCCCTCCATATTATGGCAAACAATAATAACACCCCCAAAAGTACCTCCGGTAGTAGTAATAATGCCTCATAATGGAAATAATGTTTCTCATGGTGCCTCCAGTAGTAATAAATTCCCTTATAGTGACCCAGCAGTAAAATTGCCCTCAGTTGCTCCAGTAGTGATAAAGACCCCCATAGTGCATCCCAGAAGTAATAAGACCCCTCTATAATGCTCCCATATAGCGCACCCAATAACCTAAATGCTCCCCTATAGTGGCCAGTGAAGCCTAAACGGCCCCCGGCAGTAGTTTAAATGGTCCTGTATAGTTCCCCCAGTAGTTTAAATGGTCCCCTATAGAGCCCCTCCAGTAGCAGGGCCAGGATGAGGTAGTTTGGCGCCCTAGGCTGAGCAAGCAAAAGTGACCCTACTTACTAAAAAATAGATTAAAACACATTTAAAAGGAGCAGGCAGGGGCAGATCCAGTCACTTACAGGTGACGTCTACACGGATTTCAGTTCTTCACTTTCCTTTTCTTCTCCGTTTGGCCCAGACCATCACGGGCAGACGTCTTTAGTCAGTTGTGTGCAGCCCCCCTGCCACATAAGAAGACAGGAAACTGAGAAAGAAGCCGCGCTGTCATTGGTGGCCAGTGGACTCCTCTTCATGACGTCTGTCTCCTCTTATCAGGTACCATCTCCCTGCACTGTGCACGCATGCGCAGTGCAGACCTCAGACATTGGGCACAGATTTTACGGACAGCGTTGTTTTCTGCCGGACGCTATAGACAAAAAGAATTAAACACTCGGTTTTTACGGACTGACTGCAAATTCAAGACACTGGAGAGGAAGCAGTTAACATGGCCAGATTAAGGAAATATTTCCTGACAACCATTCATACATATTTTTGTAATTATGTTCTATTGTCAGATAAAGCTGGTTAATATGTAATAAAACCCATTTTAATATATCACCCGTTAATAGTTACATTGGGAAAACCTGGAGGATTAGAGGAGTCTATGGCTGCATGGAGACGACCATAACAGAGCTCCACATGGGAGGTGCTGCACTAACCTATAGGCTACAGTGTCAGCCAATCAGAGCGCATTCCATATGCAAATGAGTTGGAGCTATATGCAAATAAGCTGTGGCAAATGGGGCACAAGCAACCTCTTTTTAACCAAAATCTCCCCAATATTGATCACAACTTGAACTTCTAAAACAATAGGGTTTTTCAGCGCGGCTTACTCAGTTTATTGCCACTTTTTGTCGTAGAATTCACATTTCTCCCTAAGTTAAAAGTCTCTGCCACAAAAGGCACCTAGAGACCCGGCTGACTAGGCTCCTTGGGAAGGTGGGATTACAAGGGGACCACCAGCTAACTGTGACGCCCCCAAAGCCGGCCTGATTGTAACAACCTCCAGGGGTTGGATGATCAATCAAGGACGATGGGGGGTTGACCTAGAGTTGACTAGGTCAGGTAACGCACATGTGACGCCCTTGGGTGGCCAGATTGTGACAACCCCTAAGGTCCTATCAACCTCGACCTAGGGGTTGAATGATCATCGGCTAACCCCAGGGTTGACGGTGTCAGGTAACGCACATGATGTTAGCTGGTGGTCTCCTTGTGACGAGGTCAGTGTGGACGAGGTCAATCCACCTTCCCTTTTTTTTTATCAAGAGCTTTGCTCGCTATAAGGTCAGTGCAGTTGCAGCGCTGGGGTCGGGGGTACAAATCACCCCCCTTCTTCGCTGCTGTTGTCTATGACAAAGACCGCAGCAGCGGACAGGAAAAGAGAAGGGAGACGCCACGTGCGCCGTTTCCTCATACAGCTGCTTAGCGGGGGTGCTGGGTGGCGGACCCTGCAGAGATCTCACATTAATCACCTATCTGGAGGATAGGTCATCAGTAGTAAAAGACTGGACAACCCCTTCAAGTTCTTGCACTGTGACTTGTGGTATAGCAGAGCTGAGCTACTTTCACACTCTATGTATGGTGATGTAGCAGAGCTCAAGTAGTTGCACAATAGAAGCGGATAGTGGAGCTAAGTAACTTTCAGTAACAGCCATGACTTTACTAAATATCGCAAACAGAAAGGAACAGGAAGGTGGAGACGCCGGGGACAAGACTGAATAAACAGGCAGCGTCCAACCGCCAGAGGTGGCTTTAAATAATCTGGCAGTTTGACGTCATGGGCACATGCCAGCTTTCCTGGGCAACCTGACGCACTGGAGATGAGGAAGGACTCCTTACTTCCTGATTGACAAAGCCAGGTTCATACCTGATCCTTTCACTTGGCCCTGTCAATCAAGATAGAGAGAGAAGGCTGCCAAAGGAAGCCAGAGGAGCAATGGTGCAGCGTGACTTGGGCCCGCCCTCGGTGCACTTAACTGCTCATTAGCATATGGATTCAAAGTACTTCATCTCCAGAATGAAGCAAGGGGTCGCTAAGTGAAAGCTATCATTACATTCAGCGGAGCTAGCTCTACCGGGCATTGTGCCTGCTGAATTTCCTGACCGCAGGCTCCTTCCACCTGATTTATCCTATTGTCATGTAGTCCTGATGTAGTCGTAGCAGAAACAGTCCCTGGAAACTAAACCTTTACATATCAATACTTCTCACAGCTGACATTACAGTTGTATCCAGTCTAGAAAATCCTCTCTGAGCTAAAGTCTCCAGAATGATACATTTCACTTGCACTGATACATTGTAACAAACTGTCAGGACAGGAGAGAGATTTCAGAATTTTATGTAAAATAGGAACATTCCTTAAATGTTAAACTCCATTGTTTTTAGGTTCACTCATCTGTGCTCATTAATTTTTATTGTGGTCAGAGCTGCAAATCTGCTCCATAGACATACAGGCAGGGGCGTAACGATCGCGGTCGCAGAGAGTGCGACTGCGATCGGGCCCGGGGGGAGGGAGGACCCGCTGCAGGCCGCAAGTGCGGGCGGGCCCTGCGAGTTAACTAATCTGTGCACTGAGGAACTTGATCACCTGCTGCCTGTGTGTCGCAGATGACAAATCATCACACCGTCCCTCACTCAGCTGCTGCCGCTCCTCCGCCGGGCCCTCCCTCAAGCTACACACACGCCCACAATACGCCCACATGACCAGGCAGCTAGGACGCGCCCGCCGCGGCCCTCTCTCACCTCATACCCCTGGTCTGGAAGCGGCCGCGTGACCCGTCCCTCCGCTCCTGCGAGATGAGAGTCTGACGTCACGAGAGTAGACTCTAGGCGCGCAGGCGCAGCAAGAGCCCGTCAGAGCAGTTTTAAAAGCGCCCCAGCGTCAGCCAACGCAGATTAGAGGGCGCGACTCCGCGAGGAAGAGAGACTGAGTGAGAGACAGAGAGAGACCGGCCGACCGACCAACCGACCAACCAAGTCACCAGACACGAAGCATCAAGGGCGAGCGCTGGGCGTTGCAGCAGAAGTACTCCAGGACCATCTGCCTGGACTGGTCTATAGACTGGTAGGTAGTATTAGTAATGTAATGATTCATCCATCCATCTGCCCCACCCACACCCTGATTTCAGACATAATTTCCGTCCACTGATCATCCATCCATCCATCCATCCGCCCCACCCCCTGAATTTAGACATTATTATTGTCTGAAATCAGGGCCGGGGTGGGGCGGATGGATGGATGGACCATCAGTGGATGGTAATAAATTATTGCTGTCCACTGATGATCCATCCATGATCCGCCCCACCCGCACCCTGATTTCAGACATTATTATTACCGCCCAATTATGCCACTTACTAAATGCTACCATCTCCTTTCCTACAGTGAGAACAAATTGGTTCCTTTCTACTTGATGCCTCCTTGTTGGACCTGGCTCGTTAATTTTGATGATTCATTTGGATTTCTGTTCTGGTTAAGAAGCACGACTCTTACTTATTCACAATCAAATTTCAGTAAAATGTATTATATTTGAAATTCTTATCTAATTGGGCACCAAACTGACAGCCAATATTCTGTGATTATTATCTTTTTTAATTGTAGGTGATTTACCAAGATATGGGTCAAGAAGGTTTATGCCTTATGTGGGGAATCTTTGTTCTGGAATACTTTAACATTTTTTTCTATATTTTATATGGTACCGTAAAAAAAAAAAATTAAAACCCCTATCTCCTTCTATTTAATATTCGACTACAACACTTTCATACCGGGAGTGGGCGGAGGCATGGGGTGCACTTAGGCTTGGGGTGGGGGGCCCCAATTCAAAGTTTGCCCTGGGGCCCATAGAACTCTAGTTACGCCACTGCATAGAGGAAAGTGATACATTTTGGAGTCACTTCAGTCACCACTAGAGGGAGCTCAGGAGGTTACTGAATGCTGTTTTATTATAGAAATCAATGTGTAACAGTCTGTAGTGAGCTCCCTCTAGTGGTGACTGCAGGTGGAGAGATTTGAATCCTTTATGTCTACGCATCAGATTTAGAGCTCTGTGTTAGCTATAGTATGGAGCCATCAGCACATCATTTTCTACCTGTTTACATCAGATGAAGAGCGGCATTCTCTGTAATAAAGACACTGTGGTCGCTGTATGCAGCAGTCATTCATGTAGGAAGTGTTTCTCACTGTCATATTGTTGTGGATATTACCTGTGGCTTCCTGGCTGGGGGCAGTAGTACTCCAGCCTTGTTTGGTGATGGAGCTCTGCTCCTTTCCTGGGTGATTCTGCCCAGTCCTTGAGGGCCACCTTGTTGGACATAAATTGTCTTCCTTTTGTATGCTCCTTATACCCTACCTCACTTGTTGTATGTTAGGTGTGGGTTGATGTTCAGGGTGTTTTGTACATCTTGATTGTCGTTACATGTCTGGGCTGTTGTTGATGTTTGTCCCTGCATGTATGTAAGATGTCTTCCCTGTGTGTCCTCCGGAAGGGGGTTGGTTTCCTGGAGGGGTGAACCACTAGCTTGTATGCAGCGCTGCCTGGGGCTGCCATGCACCTTGTGGCATGGGGGTCCTGGCGGAGTCTGGTGTGCTGGATACCTGTGTGAGTTGCTGGTACGGTGTCCTGTTTGGTGTTAGGGCTCCTGTACATATGCACGGGTTCCAGTCGTGGAGACTTCAGCAGGTAAGTGTGTTGTCTTGTGTTCTTACCTGCCGATCCTCTTGCTGTATATGGTCTCTCCTTTTCCCTGCTACTTGGTCTTTGGAGACTCCTGTTCTTCCGTGTCTTGGATGAACAGGACGTTTCTCCCCTGCTTCTATGTTAGAGATTATCAGGGCGACTCAGGGTCCCAGGTTTCCAGGGTATGAGCTGTCCTACCATCGGGGTCCGCTCATACGGTGAGGAGTTAGGGAGAGGATTAGGGACGCTATAGGAGGTGACCTGCTTCCCTTTTCCTGGCTCCTTGGACTTGCAGCTATCCAATTATCCTTTTACATTGTACGGTGGGGGGTTTCCCCCACACCCACCGTGACAATTTATGTCCAACAAGGTGGCCCTCAAGGACTGGGTAGAATCACCCAGGAAAGGAGCAGAGCTCCATCACCAAACAAGGCTGGAGTACCACTGCCTCCAGCTTGGAAGCCACAGGTAATATCCACATCATGGCCACACCCAGGACACACCTAAATCCCCACTAGCTAGATGATATACCCCTCGCTCACCAAACCGCAGGGAGACACTCCTTAACCACCTCAGCCCCCCTAGCTTAAACCCCCTTAATGACCAGACCACTTTTTACAATTCTGCGCTACACTACTTTCACGGTTTATTGCTCGGTCATACAACTTACCACCCAAATGAATTTTACCTCCTCTTCTTCTCACTAATAGAGCTTTCATTTGGTGGTATTTCATTGCTGCTGACATTTTTTGTTATTAATCGAAATTGACCGAAATTTTTGCAAAGAAATTCCATTTTTCACTTTCAGTTGTAAATTTTTCTAATAAAACTACATTTCTATATAAATTTGTCTCTAAAATTATTGTTCTACATGTCTTTGATGAAAAAAATGCAATAAGTGTATATTTATTGGTTTGTGCAAAAGTTCTAGCTTTTACAATCTATGGTACAAAAATGTGAATTTCCGCATTTTGAAGCAGCTCTGACTTTCTGAGCACCTGTCATGTTTCCTGAGGTTCTACAATGCCCAGACAGTAGAAACACCCCACAAATGACCCCATTTCGGAAAGTAGACACCCTAAGGTATTCGATGATGGGCATAGTGCGTTCATGGAAGTTTTTCTTTTTTGTCACAAGTTAGCGGAAAATGATATATTTATTTTATATAATTTTTTTTTCCTTACAAAGTCTCATATTCCACTAACTTGTGACAAAAAATAAAAACTTCCATGAACTCACTATGCCCATCACAAAATACCTTGGGGTGTCTTCTTTCCAAAATGGGGTCACTTGTGGGGTATTTATACTGCCCTGGCATTTTAGGGGCCCTAAAGCGTGAGAAGTAGTTTGGAATCCAAATGCGTAAAAAATGCCCTGTGAAATCGGAAAGATACTCTTTTGAATTTGGGCCCCTTTGCGCACCTAGGCTGCAAAAAAGTGTCACACATCTGGTATCGCCGTACTCAGAAGAAGTAGGGAAATGTGTTTTGCGGTGTCTTTATACATATACCCATGATGGGTGAGAGAAATATCTCTGTAAAAGTTAACTTTTCCAATTTTTTTTATACAAAGTTGTCATTTTAGAGAGATATTTCTCTCACCCAGCATGGGTATATGTAAAAAGACACCCCAAAACACATTGCCCAACTTCTCCTGAGTACGGCGATACCACATGTGTGACACTTTTTTGCAGCCTAGGTGCGCAAAGGGGCCAAAATTCTAAAGAGCACCTTTTAGGAGGGCATTTTTAGACATTTGGATTCCAGACTTCTACTCACGCTTTAGGGCCCCTAAAATGCCAGGGCAGTATACATACCCCACATGTGACTCCATTTTATAAAGAAGACACCCCAAGGTATTCCGTGAGGGGCATGGCGAGTTCATATAAGATTTTTTTTTTTGCACAAGTTAGCGGAAATTGATATTTTTTTTTTTTTTCGCACAAAGTCTCCCTTTCCGCTAACTTGGGACAAAAAGTTCAATCTTTCATGGACTCAATATGCCCCTCGGCGAATACTTTGGGGTGTCTTCTTTCCAAAATGGGGTCATTTGTGGGGTGTTTGTACTGCCCTGGCATTTGAGGGTCTCCGCAATCATTACATGTATGGCCAGCATTAGGAGTTTCTGCTATTCTCCTTATATTGAGCATACGGGTAATGAGATTATAATTTTTCCCTTCAGCCTCTGGGCTGAAAGAAAAAATGAACGGCACAGATTTCTTCATTCGCATCGATCAAAGTGGATGAAAAAATCTCTGCCAAAAAATGTGCAAAAAAAAAAAAGGAGGGGAAAGGCGTCTGCCAGGACATAGGAGCTCCGCCCAACATCCAAACCCACTTAGCCGGTATGCCCTGGCAAACCCGATTTCTCCATTCACATCAATAGATGTGGATGAATAAATCATTGCCGGGATTTTTTATTTTTTTTAATAAAAAATGTTTGCCAAAGCTCATAAGCCTCGGCAAACGTATCTTTTTTACTGCAGAGGAGAAATCTCGTCTTGCAGCGCCGCATACACCGACTTTTGTGTAATCTGACAGCAGCACAATGCTTCTGTCAGAATGCACATCAGTGCTGCAGCTAGTCGATCGGTTGGTCCACCTAGAAGGTAAAAAAAAAAAAGAAAAAACAGGCCGCAACGCAATAAATTTATTAACATTAACTTTATATAACATTTGAACAGAACATTAACTTTTATAAACTTTATTGAACTTTTGGAACAGAACATTAACTTTTTTGCTTACCTGTGTTTTTTTTTTTTTTTTTACCTTTTATAGGACAAACCTCTCCTTCCCCATGGGACAATGTGCAAAGCGCAAATCGCCCAGAGATGTGGCGAAGTACATTATGCACTTTGTCCCCGGTGAAAGGAGAGGTTTGCAGCAGCTGTGAGTGTAAGGGCCCTAACAGCCCTGTGTGCCTGTCCTGTGTAACGTAATCCCTATGCTAAGTGTACCTGTGTGTGGTACTTGCGGAAACAGTCCCCTAAGCATAGGGCAGGGTGGTCAGGGCAGTCCAGCTACAGACACGACATTTTTTTCGGGGTGGCGCTTGGTTTGAGGTACTAGCAACGACATTGGGGAAATGTCGCTCGTGTAGACGGCTCACTACACTGGTGGATGGGGCCACAGAACCTCCTGGATACAGGAGGTTCTCGATGATCTCTTCCTGAAATTTGAGGAAGGATCGTGTTCTCCCAGCCTTACAGTAGAGAACAAAACTATTGTACATCGCCAATTGAATCAAATATACAGACACCTTCTTATACCAGCGTCTATCACGGCTGAGGATGAGGGAAATCCTCAGCCGTGCGATGCCAGGTGATGTTATGGCTGCTCAGCCAGGAGAACAGGATAGGGAGCAGGTCACCTCCTAACAGCGTCCCTACCCTGACCCTAACTCCTAACTGCATGGGCCGACCTTAAAGGTAGGAGGACCCATGTGCAGGAACCTCGGATCCCTAACTCACCCTCCGTCCGGTCCCTGCGCTAGGAGTCAGGGTAAGACGACCTACTCCTCCTAGGCACGGAGGAGCAGGAGTCTCACTGGCCAAGCTGTTGGGAAAAGGGGAACAAATGCAAGCCTATGTATATGACAGGTGCTGCACTAGTTCCAGCCACCTGCCACAGCCCTGCTGACTGGATCCGTGTGCAGGAAAGCTGAAGTCCACAAATAGCAAACAGAACTCAGCACAAACTCATCCACACACCGGAACCCAGATACATGGCAGCACTGAATAATACAGGAAAACATAAACCGAACATCACACAGACTTAGCTAAACTTAAACTTATGACCACAGTGGTGGCTCTCACAGGAGGATAGAAAACACAGGAGGCTGCTCCAGCTAGCAAGACTGAAGCAACCTACTGAGCCCTGCTAAAGAGAGGGTCTATATAGGCCCAAGTGGCCACACCCAAGGGTTGGACACACCCAGTGACATCACACACACACTGTGAAGGGAGTTAACCATTCCAGTACCACAGAAGGGAAAGACACAAAGGAGAAGTGCACACAATACATAATACACCGTGCACACAACACACACACCTAACAAAGAAAATCAGGTGAGACCGCATGCCAGAGCAGCAAGCTGCCTAGCGACGCTCAGGCTGCTCTGCTGCTAAATACAACACTAGTTGCCCGCGGCAACCACAAGTGAGGCCACTCACAAGCGGCCCTCACCCGTGGTTGAACACCCATACAAAACCGTAGGCAACTGCATGCGGTAAAGAAGTCACGGTCATGGGCATGGCCGTGACACTCCCACCTCTCAAAGCCCCCCCACCAAAAAAAAAGAAACTGGTGAGGAACTCACACAAGGGGATGGGAGAAGGAGACGTCCACTCTCAGGACATGGTTCCCAGGAGGTCACTGTCAGCTGCATCCTCTCCCAGCTCACACTAGCCAGTCCGACGAGGCCTGCAGCCCACACCAGCGACAAGGGAATGGAACCACAGAGAGTGGACGAGGGGACTCTCCACTCACGTCCCCACTCCAGTCGCTGCCAGCAGACCCTCCAAACCAGCACGCAGCCGGACCACTTACGGAGTGCTGCCAGCAAACGACCAGAGATGGGAACATGGAGAGGGATGAGGGATCACCAACACGGACGGTACAGTGGCGGGGAATAAGCCACCATCCGTGCCGTAAACGGTGATCCCCCCGGGACGTTCTCCCTCCGGAGAACGCGCATGCAGGCCACGAGCAGATGGCACTGCATGCTGCACCCTCTTTCGAAGGTGTGCACCCGCACACCAAACAAACACCACGGTGCAATATAAAATTAGGGGGACGCCAAACGAGGCAACGGTGAAGGAATGGCGGGGAACGCCACTCACCGCGCCGTCAGAGGCGAAACCCCCCAGAACGCTCTCCCTCCGAAGAGCGCGCATGTACCCCTTCCGCAGACGGCGGTACATGCTTCACCCTCTTTCGAGGGAAGCATACTCCCACCCCTCAAAGCCCCTCCCAACAACAAAAGGGGAAAGTTGGTGAGGCATAAGAAACAATGGGAGGAGGGGGGGAGGGGAAAGACAAACAAAAGGGGACACCAACACGGACAACGGTGAGCAAGGAATGGCGGGGAATGCCACTCACCGCGCTGTAAATGGTGAAATCCCCATAACGCTCTCCCTCCGGAGAACGTGCATGCACCCCATCCGCAGATAGCGGTGCATGCTTTACCCTCTTTCGAGGGAACGCCACGCTAGAAGCCTCTGTGGTCATACTGTCACGGCTGAGGATGGGGGAAATCCTCAGCCGTGCGATGCCAGGTGATGTTATGGCTGCTCAGCCAGGAGAACAGGATAGGGAGCAGGTCACCTACTAACAGCGTCCCTACCCTGACCCTAACTCCTAACTGCATGGGCCGACCTTAAAGGTAGGAGGACCCATGCGCAGGAACCTCGGATCCCTAACTCACCCTCCGTCCGGTCCCTGCGCTAGGAGTCAGGGTAAGACGACCTACTCCTCCTAGGCACGGAGGAGCAGGAGTCTCACTGGCCAAGCTGTTGGGAAAAGGGGAACAAATGCAAGCCTATGTATATGGCAGGTGGTGCACTAGTTCCAGCCACCTGCCACAGCCCTGCTGACTGGATCCGTGTGCAGGAAAGCTAAAGTCCACAAATAGCAAACAGAACTCAGCACAAACTCATCCACACACCGGAACCCAGATACAAGGCAGCACTGAATAATACAGGAAAACATAAACCGAACATCACACAGACTTAGCTAAACTTAAACTTATGACCACAGTGGTGGCTCTCACAGGCGGATAGAAAACACAGGAGGCTGCTCCAGCTAGCAAGACTGAAGCAACCTACTGAGCCCTGCTAAAGAGAGGGTCTATATAGGCCCAAGTGGCCACACCCAAGGGTTGGACACACCCAGTGACATCACACACACTGGGAAGTAAGTTAACCCTTCCAGTACCACAGAAGGGAAAGACACATAAAGGAGAAGTGCACACAATACATAATACACCGTGCACACAACACACACACCTAACATAAAGAAAATCAGGTGAGACCGCATGCCAGAGCAGCAAGCTGCCTAGCGACGCTCAGGCTGCTCTGCTGCTAAATACAACACTAGTTGCCCGCGGCAACCACAAGTGAGGCCACTCACAAGCGGCCCTCACCCGTGGTTGAACACCCATACAAAACCGTAGGCAACTGCATGCGGTAAAGAAGTCACGGTCATGGGCATGGCCGTGACAGCGTCTGGTGCGTCGGGAAACTAAATAAGGAGCCAACATCTGGTCATTGAAGTCCACCCCTCCCATGAGCGCATTATAGTCGTGGACCGAGAGGGGCTTTTCAATGACACTGGTTGCCCGTTCTATTTGTATTGTCGTGTCTGCGTGAATGGAGGAGAGCATGTAAACGTCACGCTTGTCTCTCCATTTCACCGCGAGCAGTTATTCGTTACACAAGGCAGCCCTCTCCCCCCTTGCAAGACGGGTGGTAACGAGCCGTTGGGGGAAGCCCCGGCGACTAGGTCGCGCGGTGCCACAGCAGCCAATCTGTTCTAGGAACAAATGCCTGAAGAGGGGCACACTTGTGTAGAAATTGTCCACATAAAGGTGGTACCCCTTGCCAAATAAGGGTGACACCAAGTCCCAGACTGTCTTCCCACTGCTCCCCAGGTAGTCAGGGCAACCGACCGGCTCCAGGGTGTGATCTTTACCCTCATAGACACGAAATTTGTGCGTATAGCCTGTGGCCCTTTCACAGAGCTTATACAATTTGACCCCATACCGGGCGCGCTTGCTTGGGATGTATTGTTTGAAGCCAAGGCGCCCGGTAAAATGTATCAGGGACTCGTCTATGCAGATGTTTTGCTCAGGGGTATACAAATCTGCAAATTTGGTGTTAAAGTGGTCTATGAGGGGCCGAATTTTGTGGAGCCGGTCAAAAGCTGGGTGGCCTCTGGGACGAGAGGTGCTGTTGTCACTAAAGTGCAGGAAACGCAGAATGGTCTCAAATCGTGTCCTGGACATGGCAGCAGAGAACATGGGCATGTGATGAATTGGGTTCGTGAACCAATATGACCGCAATTCATGCTTTTTGGTTAGACCCATGTTCAGGAGAAGGCCCAGAAAAGTTTTAAATTCGGAAACTTGGACGGGTTTCCACCGGAAAAACTGGGCATAAAAGCTTCCTGGGTTGGCGGCTATAAATTGAGTGGCATACCGATTTGTTTTTGCCACGACTAAGTCCAAGAGCTCCGCAGTCAAGAACAGCTCAAAAAACCCCAGTGCCGATCCGATCTGTCTCAACCCGAACTCCAGACTGGGAGGTGAAAGGGGGAACTATTGGTGCGGCTGAAGTTGGGGGCTGCCAATCAGGGTTTGCCAGCACCTCAGGGACTCTAGGGGCTCTACGGGCCTGTCTGTGCGGTGCGATGGGGGAACTAATGCACTTGCCACCGTACCAGCTTCAACTGCCCTTCTGGTGCTCGCCACTTCACCATGTTCAACGGCAGTGCTGGTACTAGGTCCAGGATGGGCTGCGCTGCTGGTGTATGCCTCACCACGTAATCCGACAGCGCCAGCCCCAATTTGCTGCCCTTGAAGCGGATCCTGCGCAACCTGTGGTCTAGCAACAAGGGGCCAGGTACGCCTGGTGCTATCAGGGACCTCAACCTCATCGTCCGAACTTTGGGTCAGACTACCACTGCTTTCTACAGGTTCATATTCTGACCCGCTAGATTCGTCAGATGAGGGTTCCCATTCCTCATCCGACTGGGTCAGAAGCCTGTAGGCCTCTTCAGAAGATTACCCCTTCCTTGCCATTTGGTCAACTAAATTTAGGGGGTATTCCCTGAGACTACCCAAGAAAAAAAGCAAGCCTGTCTTACAAATGGGAGGCTAGCGAAGTACCGGAGGCTGCTGCGATTGATAAAAGTCTGGCAAACACTGCGTTTTGGGTGGAGGGCGAACTAAGGTGACACTAATACTATTATAGATCTGAATGTGATCAGTTCTGATCACTTACAGATACTATAAAAGTACCAATGCAGATTAGCGATACGCTAATCAGCGAATCAGTGACTGCGGTGCGGTGGGCGCTAACTACCTAACAAAGGGGCCTAAACTATCCTAAACCTAACCGTCAATACTAGTGGGGAAAAAAAGTGACAGTTTACACTGATCACTTTTTTCCCTTTCACTAGTGATTGACAGGGGTGATCAAGGGGTTAAGGGTTAATTGGGGTGATGGGGGGTGATCTGGGGCTAAATGCATAGTGTTTTATGTACTTACAGTGATGTCTGCTCCTCTGCTGGGACCAACCGACGAAAAGGAACCAGCAGAGGAGCACAGAAGCCATTTAACACATTATATTTATAAATATAAGGTGTTAGATGGCTTCTGATTCGATTTTTTTAAAATTCATCAACCTGCCAGCGACGATCATTGGCTGGTGACCAACTTCTCCTCTAACTGTTCCCGGCCCGCACTGCGCATGCGCGGGCCGGCTATGCTCTAAATCTCGCGTCTCGCGAGAGGACGCATCGGCACGTCCAGGAGGAATAACCCTGCCGCCGCCAGGACGCAATCCTGCGTTCGGCGGTCCGGAGCAGGTTAAAGGGGAAGTGCACGCGCAAAACCGACAACAACACGTTGCCACCGGCAACCAGTCTGCACGGCAACCGCGTCACGGTCAAACAACAATATGACCGTGACAGTGCTTCCCCTGGTGCGGGTTGAAGACTTGAAATCCGGTTTCTTCTTCCTGATCAGTTTCCTCCTCTTTGCCTGATCTGCAGGTGAAGGATTTGGTGAACGCCCCAGGGCTGAGGTTCTGCTTGGGAATGACTGAGTTTGAGAACGTTCATCTCAGCTACACAGAAGTATATGGGGGCGTCACATTGGGCGTATTTAATCGCAATAAATAGACAGTAAAATTCCTCTAATCTTGTATTAATCGGACCTGATATCAAATAGTAAAACAAAGAGTTCATATCAAGTAAGTGTAATATTAAAGGGATTGTACTGGACCACCCCTTAACCACTTCCAGACCGGGCCATTTACCCCCTTCCTTTTTTGGGGGATGAGATGACTGATTGGCACTATTTTGGGGTGCATATGACTTTTTGATCGCTTGGTATTACACTTTTTGTGATGTAAGTTAACAAAAAATGGCTTTTTTGACACCGTTTTTATTGAATTTTTTTTACAGTGTTCACACGATGGGTTAGGTCATGCAGTATTTTCATAGAGCAGGTTTGTTTACGGACGCGGCGATACCTAATTATTTTTTACATTTAACACAATAAAAGCATTTTTGAAACAAAAAAAATCATGTTTTAGTGTCTCCATTACATACTTCTGTATTGTAATGCATTGGCTGTAAGTGTATTACCACTGTAATACGCGTACAGCCTGCTTGCCTGTGAGATCCAGGGGGCTGTATCTCACAGGCTCTCCCGGAAGGCATCGGGCTGCCTTTCCTGCCATCGAGTCCTCGTGACAGCAGCGCGGACACCCCATGGACACCGGCACCTGTGAGGACACCTGCCGCGGCCAACACTGACCGCGACCGTGCAAGGGTAAATGCACCGGCATCGGTGAAAACATACAGCAGTGGTCCGGCTATCAGTGACAGCCGAACCCTTGCCTCTGGGCGGGCCCAGCTCCTGCACTCGCCCGATCAGCGCGCCATACCTGTACTGCGCTGGGATTTCTGTCCCGCATTTCTGTGCTGGTATTCTAAAGGTTAATGGAGGAGAGAAACAGGCTTTATCCATGATGTAGCAGCAATTTCTTTCCTCCGGGACCTGATCAATCCTGGAGAGGACAAACTAAGAGTAGTTACAGCAGCTTAGCACTGGACAGTGAGTCTACATCTAAATATAAAGCAAGTCTAGTGAAGGTTAGAGCTGAGTGTAGCCAAGGGACTTCACAAGCACAAGTGACCAAGAGTAACTTTCCAAGTTCCTGCACACGACTGGATGATTTAAGTCCATAATTATCCTACTTCACTAGAAGCCTTCCGAGATATAGTGAACCTGAATACTTCAGGAGAGCATCCTGCAAATAATGTTACAGAGAGTTTGCCTGCCACAAAGGAGAAACGCCCTTATTGGATAGCTCAAGATAAGTAGAAAACAGTATATTTAGTACCTGAGTGCTACAGAAAGTGGACTTAAAGTAAATCTAATTATTCTTCATCTGTAAAGCTAAAGTACTAGAGAACTCCCTAACTGACAATTGCCAGACTTGTATTAAGGAATACCAGTCCAACTAATATCTGGATTATTACCTTTGATGTGTAAACGAACTGTACCCACTGTCCTGAGACCATTGATTCAGTAAATATTCAACTGTTTATTACAACTGACTCCTCATCCTTTCTACTACTCTCAACATTCGTACCTTATGGTGCTGGCGTCACGAACATAGG
Source organism: Bufo bufo (assembly GCF_905171765.1). Lineage (NCBI taxonomy): Eukaryota > Metazoa > Chordata > Amphibia > Anura > Bufonidae > Bufo > Bufo bufo. The sequence continues at coordinate 52,256 of NW_024401211.1, forward strand.
GACCCAGCCGCAAAAGCACTTTACACCTATAAGATCAAGGGCACCTCAACTTCCATCTGGCTGGTGTTCCCTGCAATGGAGGATTTAGTGCTGTCTTCACCTTCACTGCACGCCGGCCCAGGGAGGCTCTGCTAACTGTGATTACAACTACTACCCCCATTACGCACACCACCATAACACTCACTATCCCCTGTGGCCTGGTCGCTGCATTTGCAGAACCAGTTTGTGTGGCTTCAGCGGGACAAGAGACTAAGCCATAGATATGACTTATTGGGATGAATGACTTCTCCGTCAAGACACTGTTGGATTCTGGTCACTTTGGGTCATGCCAACTTAGTTCAAAGCTAAAATGTCACGGCCATGGTCATGGTCGCGACTCCTGTATCCGCATGCTGTTGCCTGCGGTCTGGTTTGCTTGTTCAACCACAGGTGAGGGCCGCTAGTATGTTGCCTCACTTCTGGTTGCCGCTGGAAACATGTAGTTAGTTTGCAGTTTAGCAGCCTGAGCTGGTGCTAGGCAGCTTGCTGCAATGTGCATGCGTGTCACGGATGGTGTACAGGAAACAAGACAAAACCATATAAACAATGTCTCTCTGGATCCACAACTAAGGAACAAAGGGAGACCCCTGCAATAGACCTGCCGCTCTCCCTCACTGCTCAGCCTATGCGAACACCCCAAAGGTGGATGGGCGCATATCCACGTTCCTCGGCTATCTATTACCTGAAGACCCTACAATAGTGAGGGGACACGACCACCGGCTCCCTACACTGACACGGAGGGAGTCAGGGTCACCTGGATCCAGAAAAGAGATAATCATAAATACATAAACAGCACTTAACTTGCAGACGACTGAGGACTGGGAACTGGGAACAGCCTGCACACACACTCCAGGAAGTTGTATCAGCCGCACACTACTGCATTATGGGGAGGAATTTAAAGGGCAGCAATCAGTCCGAATGCATGACAGCTGAGATAGACTAACGAGATGAGAAACTAAACCAAAACAAAGAAATTCAAGGAGGAGGATCTGAAAAGCTCCTATGAGCGCTTCTCAGCTGTCTGGCTGTGACAATGCGGTTGCACCTGGCAACCTCTCTTTATAGGTGTGCCTTTTATCGGTGTGCACGGGGTGTTATATGTGTTGTGTGCACTTCCCCTTTCAGTTGTTGTCTTCCCTTCCCTGGTGTTGGAAGGGTTAACCTCCTTCCTAGTGTGTGTGTGTGCACTGGGTGTGTCTGACTGTGGGTGTGGCTACTTGGCCCTATAAAGCCTCAGTGGAAGGCAGTAGTCAGAGAGGGGGCTTCAGCCATGCTTGCTGGAGACATCCTCCTGCTTATTTACCATCTGCCAGTGAGGGCCACCCTGGTTGTCAGAAACGTTATGTCTGGTGTTAGTTTATGGTTTGGTGGTTTATGTTCCCTCTTTCTATGTAGCTTGGCCAGTGAGACTCCTGTTCCTCCGTGTCTAGGAGGAACGGGTCGTCTTACCCTGCTCCTAGTCCAGGGCCACCCGGAGGGCGAGCAGGAATATCAGGTTCCGAAGTATGAGCCCTCCTACCTTCAGGGTTGGCTCATACGGATAGGAGACAGGGTCAGAGTTAGGGATGTGTAGGAGGTGACCAGCTCCCTAATTCTCTGTCCTGGCCTTGCAGAGACTCCATCTGCTGATACCGCACGGCTGAGGGTTTTCCCCATGCTCAGCCGTGACATAAAATGTGCCAGACAAACACATAAGTGTGCTGTGCATCCACGGGGACACCAAAGCTTACCCTATGGCCCTTGTTAAGTTTGTGACTCCGGCTGAAACAGTGACATATGAAAGTCGGGGTGGTAAAAAGGCTGATGCATGAGGTTATATTGGGCTGTGACTTTGAATTGTTCTGGAAGTTGTGGGGGAGAAAAAACACTTTTGCAGCCAGTGAAGAAACTCCTGCAGAATCTGTGCTTTCCCCATCAAATGGTCATTTAAGTGAACTGCCCATTGAAAAGAATGGTTCAAAGGAATTACATAAGGAAAATGTGGAGTTACCTGCAAAGTCCAATGGTGATGAGGATGATGACATTTTTCCCTTGCAGGTGTTTACTGAGGAAGAAGAAGAAGCTTCCCCCTCTGGGCAAAATGTGTTGGATTTAGAAGTGTCTTGGGTTAACTTTGGTACCGAGCAACTGAGAGAGCCCACTCCCCTGAATGCTCGAGAAAATGTTACCGTAATAAATGGTTTACCACAGGAACGAGAAGATGACCAGAAATTTCCACATTTTGCCTCGAATGATGATCTTGTGTACCGGGTTACCAAAGTCAACAGTGAAATTGTGGAGCAGCTTCTGGTACCAAAATGATACCGACGTATGGTGGTCGACAAAGCACATAACCATGTACTTGGGGGTCATTTAGGGACTAGCAAAACACAGGAGAGGGCACTACAAAGGTTTTACTGGCCTGGGGTGTATGAGGAAGTAAAGATTTACTGTGAGTCGTGCCCCACCGGTCAGATAAGTGCCTCAGCGTCTCACTCCCGTAGTCCCTCGGTGCCTCTTCCCATCATTGAAGCACCATTTGAAAGAATTGCTATGGATTTGGTGAACTATGCCACCTGTTACCTGGAAGCGGTGCCCCTACGAAACATGGCGTCCACAAATATTGCACGAGCTGTTCTGTCGCCACATGAAGGCGATTGAAGGTGTAACTGATAATGACTTTGTGACTGGCCTACCTTCGTATCCAAGCAGTGGAGCAGACCGGACCGGCAGATGCTCAGGTTAGATGGATCCAGACGTAGACATGAGGATGCAATCAAACGTGGCTTTATTTGATCCAGACATACAGTGATGCAATACAGGAATGCAGTAGATGCTGTGATGTGGATGTCTTTTCTGAGGCTACTGCTGGTCAAAAACTGATGCCTTCACAAGCCGAGGTGTGTGTCTCCAGTCACAAAGAATGCAGCACTGAAAAAGGCTGCTAAAACCACGCCCAGAGGAAAAACTTTATTTAACAAGAACGAAGGCGTGCAGCATACGAATTCCGGCCAGCAGATGGCAGCAGAGAACAATAGACTTAAACAACATAGGTAAAACAAGAAATAATACAGTGCAGAAATTCAATATGAAAGGAACAGCACACTCCCCGTCTGAAATTCACTTTGGGGATTTCACTATGACGAATGTCCATAAAATATAAACAACCTGTAAAAGAAAAACATGTTAGAATGCAAACATAGATTAGTCCTGTGTTCCAACTTGGAATGGAGAAGATCTGCGAAGCTTGATACAGTCCTGTTCACCCATCAGGGACGTTCTCGATGGGTCTCATCCAACTGGAGAAATGTTCAAAGCGCTGACAACCGAAGCTGGCGGTTTTCTTTGTTCCAGTGACTAATGCACTAACTTCAGCGCGGATTTCTGGATCATTATCCGGATCCTGGATGCTGAAAACTTCCTGTACACATACGTCCGCCTCTTCAAGCAGAAACTCTGGACCTGTAAGCCAAGTAGAGTTAATAAAGGAACCTATAGACATAGGCCTAGTGGCGTGATCTGCTGGATTAAGTTCGGATGGTACATAGTGCCATTGCTCAGGTTTGGAGGACCCCCTGATTCTCTCTATGCGGTTACTAACGTACACATAGAATCGCTTGGTCCGATTGTGGATGTAACCTAAAACGACCTTACTGTCGGTGTAATACTGGACTTCAGCTATGTCGACACCCAGTTCTTGTTGTATGAAATCCGCAATCTCCACTGCCAACACAGTCCCACAGAGTTCCAGTCTGGGAATAGTATGATCGGGCTTGGGGGCTAACTTAGCCTTACCAAAGACGAATCCAACGTGATTTTGGTTGTTGGGTTCTGTGACTTTCAGATAGGCAACCGCTGCGATGGCCTCCGTGGAGGCGTCCGAGAACACGTGGAGTTCTTTCTTTATGCTAGAGGAAAGTGAAGTTTTAATATAGCATCTCGGGATGTGGATCTCATCCAAGGCACACAAAGATCGCTTCCAGGCTTCCCATTTTTGCTCTTTCTCGGAGGGAAGTGGGGTATCCCAATCCTTGACTGTTTCAGAAAACCGTCTCAGTAGAGATTTACCTTGTATGGTGATGGGCGCTACAAATCCCAGCGGATCAAATAGGCTGTTTACCACTGATAGGACACCTCGTTTTGTGAATGGCTTGTCTGCACAACTTATCTGAAAACCGAAGGAGTCAGCCGAGAGATCCCATCTGAGGCCCAAGCTCCTCTGCACAGGTGGACTGTCCAGTCCCAAGTTAATGTCCTTGAATCTTGGTGCATGATCGCCTGATTCGAAGGCCCTCATAACGGCCAGGCTGTTTGAAGCAATTTTGTGTAGTCTAAGTTTAGCTTGGTACAACATACTTTGAGTCCTTTTGAGCAGATCGATAGCCGCTTCTTCAGTCGGTAGTGATTTGAGTCCATCGTCTACGTAGAAGTCCTTTTCTACAAAGTCTCTGGCGTCTTTACCGTACTTTGATTCTCCCTCTAATGCAGTTCGCCGAAGGCCGTAAGTTGCCACGGCAGGTGAAGGGCTGTTTCCAAATACGTGTACCCTCATTCGATATTCTGCCATCTCTGCGTTGGTGTCGTTATTCTTGTACCACAGAAACCTGAGGAAATTCCGGTGATCCTCCCGGACTACGAAACAGTGGAACATCTGTTCAATGTCGGCGGTGATGGCAACGAGCTCTTTTCTGAACCTCATCAGCACTCCAACTAGGTTATTCGTCAGATTAGGACCTGTGAGAAGGACATCATTAAGCGATACACCTTGATGTTTGGCACTTGAGTCGAAAACAACCCTAATTTGATTAGGTTTCCGTGGGTGATACACTCCAAATGAAGGCAAGTACCAGCACTCATCGTTCTTCCCTAAGGATGGAGCTGGTTCTGCATGGTTGTTGCGGAATATTTTGTCGATAAAGGCAACGATGTGTTCTCTCATCTCAGGCTTACTGTTCATGGTACGCTGAAGAGAGTTAAATCTAGACAGAGCTTGTTCCCTATTGTTCGGGAGTCTCACCCTGGTAGCTCGGAAGGGTAATGGAGAAACCCAGTGATTGGTTTCGTCTTTAAGGAACTCATTGTCCATTATCTTGATAAATTCTCTGTCCTCTACTGACAAAGCTACTTTATCATCGTCCTTGCTTGTGTGAAAGACTAATCTTCCCAAGTTGTCAGCAAAGGGAGGAATGTCGTCAGGTGGTTGTATGAGGTCTGGAGGCTTCTCTTTCACCTCATAGTGATGAGGGCAAGGCTTAATGCAAGTTGTGCGTCCATCTCCACGCACGTACGTTTTGAATGAGCGGATTTTTGGTTGATCCAAGCATACATTTCCTATGACTACCCATCCCAAGTCCAGTCTCTGGGCGTATGGTGAATAGTCGGGACCATTACACTGTTGACGCACCTTGTGTACCCTTAGATTGTCTCTGCCAAGCAGGAGTAGAATCTCAGCGTTGTTGTCCATAGGTGGGATAACGTTGGCTAGGTGCCTTAGGTGTGGATGGTGAAATGCAGCTTCCGGGGTAGGAATTTCATCCCTATGGTTGGGTATTTGATCGCATTCGATCAGCGTCGGTAGAGGTATTTCCGTGTTTCCACTGACAGAACAAGCAATGAATCCTTGTGCCCTCCTGCCGCTAGTCTCTATGCGACCCGAGCAGGTGTTTAAGATGTAGGGTTCTGACGGTCCCTTTATTCCAAAGGCTTCAAAGAATTTAGGTCCTGCTAGGGAGCGGTTGCTTTGGTCGTCAATGATGGCATACATTTTTACTGCCTTTTCTGGTAGCCCCTCCGGGTAGACCTTGATTAGGCATATGCGGGCACAACATTTCTCACTCTGGCCCTCCCCACATACGTCCGAGCATGAGCAGGAAACAGCAGTGGCTGTGTTAGCGTTGTTCTGGGGCTCCCCGCCATGACTTTGAGCAGGACTGGTAGTGACAGCAGCCGGTGAGTCCCTTGTGAGTGGAGTTGGGTGCATAGCTGAGGCATGTCTATCACTATGACACTCCTCACACTTGATAATGGATTTACAGTCCTTAGCCATGTGCTCCAATGAGGCGCAGCACCTGAAACATACCCCAAGCTCGGTGAGGACTTTCTTGCGCTCCTGTATGGTTTTGGATCTAAATCCTCTGCATTTGTTCAGTGAGTGTGGTTTTTTATGAATGGGACATTCACGATTGAAGGCCTTGTCTCCTGATGAGGTAGTGTACTGTCTACCAGTGGGTACTGCAGATGATGGTAGGTTAGTCTTTCTAACATTCACGCTGCTCTTAAAGTCTCTGTGTTTATGCACAATACTTTCATACCTTGATGATGGTGTCACTGAAGCTGTAGTATTGAACTCCAGGAAGTCGAGGCTGGGGTCATTCCTCATCTGGGACTGTTCATCGATGAACCTACAGAAATGAATAAATGGGGGAAAAGTGACGTCATGCACTCTTTTGTACCTTGAGACTGATGCCGCCCACTTCTCTTGCAGGCTGTATGGTAACTTCACGACAATTGGGTTCACCCCATGGGCTGTATCTAGGTAGCACAGCCCGGACAGACGAGGGTCTCTTTTGGCAAGCTCCAGTTCCATGAGCAAATCACTTAAATCCTGAAGCTTATGGACATCCTTGAGACTGATCTTGGGGACGTTCTGCAGTCTCCTGAATAGTGCCTTTTCTATTGCTTCTGCACTGCCAAAGGTGCGTTCGAGTCTCTGCCAGGCTGCAGCGAGACCTGCTTCTGCTTGTCCCACATAGACAGTTCTAAGGCTCTTGATGCGATTTGTGGAGCCTGGGCCCAGCCAGTTGATCAAGAGGTCAAGCTCCTGCACTGCGGTTAGGTTGAGGTTGGCGATGGCGGCTTTGAAGGTTGCCTTCCAGGCTCTGTAGCTCTCTGCACGGTCATCAAATTTTGAGAGACTGGTGTTAATTAGCTCTCTGCTCACCATAAACCTGGCAAACTCAGACATATCTGATTTCTCACTGCTTGTTGCCATGACAACTTGTGATGCCCCTGGGGCGTATAGGCTGCGTGGCGTGAAAGGGTGAGATGCTTCCGGGTAGAATGATGTTGCTGCAGGGTTGAGCTGTGGTCTAGCCTCTGTAGATTCTGATGACTGCTGCTTGAGCTGTGGAGGTAGGCCAGGAAACACCTGGTAGCCATCTTGCTGTAATAACTGCCCTTGAGAGGGCGCGTCTGGGCAACTGTTATTGGATTGCTCGGGTGCTGCGGGTATCGCTGGCACTGCAGGTAGAGCTGACTTGGAAGTTTCAGTGTTGTTGGCTTGGACGGTACTGCACACTGGGGGTGTTGCAGATAACTGTTTCAGTACGTAGTCGCTGGTGCGATCAACTGGATCGTCTATCTCCTCTGGTGGTAAGCAGACTGAATCAAGGCCTTGGCTCAATGCTTGCTCAAGTAGTCTTACTCTTGCTAATGCGATTTCCTCTTCCCTCTCTGATTCGAGGATCTTTATTCGAGCCTCTGCTTCCACTTCTGCCCTCTTGGCTTCTACCTCCGCTTCTGCCCTCTTGGCTTCTGCTTCTGCCCTCTTGGCTTCTGCCTCTGCCCTCTTGGCTTCTGCCTCCGCTTCTGCCCTCTTGGCTTCAGCCTCCACTTCTGCCCTCTTGGCCGCCGCCGTCTGTGCTTCTGTTCTCGCAAGGACTTCTTTTTCGGTGAAGGAACGCCTCACTTTGGATAGCTCTGCATTTATGCGGGCCTCTAGTAATCTGTCGCTCAGGTTGGAGCTTCTAGAGCATGATGATCTGTAGGACCGCGAGGAATGTTTGGATGAATGCGATCTGTGTGATCTAGTTTCTTGCAAATGAGAGATGCGGAGTTCCACTTTATTTTTCGCGTCCAGCACCATGGCGTCTCTTTGTCTGTCTATTGATTCTGCCTTGCACAATTCTGACAGGGCTTCTTCAATATTAGAGTATTTTAGAAAGGTTATATACCTTGTGGACAGTCTCTTGTATCTTTCATGGGCTGCGTTCAGCCGCCCGACGGCAACTTGTAAACTGGTGGCATCGCCTGAGGAGGACTTAAGTCCTGATATGAGGGAGGAAACTCGTTCCCATAGCTCTTCCAGGTTGTCACATAGCTCATCTTTCATGGTGTGATAGTTTTCTGTGATCTTTATAGTTGGTTTGAGAGAGCGCCTTGGTCGCGTGACTTGGTCTGCTGGAAGTGTGGGTTCTACCTCCAGCTCTTCATAATGATCAGTATCAGGTTGTATTTGCTTTATTTCATCACTGGGGAACTGTACGAGGTCCTTTTCGGCCATTTTGATTTAAGGTGCGCTGTCTCTTTAAGAAAATGAACTTTTGAATTGGGGGTTGAAAATTGCAGTGCGGCTCAGATGAGGCACCCCGATGAGTTTCCCAAGGTGTTTTGAGTGAATTGCGGGGTTTTGGTTTGAGGGAGGCCCCGCGTGCATGAACAGTTCTTATATGATGCGAGCAAGGGTTAACATAGGATGTAGAAAGTGGCTTGGCGAGTAGTGGAGGACTTCCAGGCGAGGGTATATCTACTGCGGACACGCCGTGCTTCCCCTTGGGCTTATGGGACGTGCACTGTTGCCGGGCAGATTTGCTGGGAGTGGGCTTGTTGCAGGGGAGGTTCCTGAGTGTGGCATTGGGCTCTGAGGGAACCTGCAGCCAGGCATTGGACATTCAGACGGGTATTGACTGGGGTATAAGGCTTTAAGGCAGTTTTTGACTGTTCTGTCGCCACATGAAGGCGATTGAAGGTGTAACTGATAATGACTTTGTGACTGTCCTACCTTCGTATCCAAGCAGTGGAGCAGACCGGACCGGCAGATGCTCAGGTTAGATGGATCCAGACGTAGACATGAGGATGCAATCAAACGTGGCTTTATTTGATCCAGACATACAGTGATGCAATACAGGAATGCAGTAGATGCTGTGATGTGGATGTCTTTTCTGAGGCTACTGCTGGTCAAAAACTGATGCCTTCACAAGCCGAGGTGTGTGTCTCCAGTCACAAAGAATGCAGCACTGAAAAAGGCTACAGGAAGTGACCAGGCCCAAGGCTGCTAAAACCACGCCCAGAGGAAAAACTTTATTTAACAAGAACGAAGGCGTGCAGCATACGAATTCCGACCAGCAGATGGCAGCAGAGAACAATAGACTTAAACAACATAGGTAAAACAAGAAATAATACAGTGCAGAAATTCAATATGAAAGGAACAGCACACGAGCATTGTTTTACATGTATTCCCACACAGAGATCCCTAAGGAGAATTTCATGGACCAGGTTACACGCTTCATGTCTAGGGTTATGAAAGAATTGTGAAAATTGTTTGAAATCACACACATTTGTAGATCTGTGTATCACCCCCAGACAGACGGGTTAGTCAAGAGATTAAACAAGACCCTTAAGCCGATGTTAAACAAAGTAGTAGAAAAGAATGTCCGTGACCCTACCCTACCTGAAGTTTTCTATCAGAGAGGCGGTCCAGGCTTCTACAGGGTTTTCTCCATTCAAGTTTGTCTATGGCCATCACTTAAGGGGTTTACTAGATGTTATCAAAGAAACCAGGGAGACTGAGGCTACTCCCTATAAAAGTGTCATCGAGCATGTGGCCCAGATGCAAGACGAGAGAGCGACTGAGATGCCTGTTGTCAAAGAGCACCAGCAAAGAGGTCAGGAGTCTCAGAGCAGAATTTATAACAGATCTGCCAGGGTGAGAAGCTTCAATCCAGGGGGCAGGGTCCTTATAATAGTGCCCGCAGTGGAAAGTAAGTTCCTGGCAAAGTGGCAGGGTCCCTACGAGATTATTGAAAAGGTGAGTGAGGTGAACCACAAGGTGCACCAACCAGACAGTAGAAAACCCCTCCAGATTTATCACGTAAATCTGATCAAGCCATGGAAAGACCGGGAATCCTTGGTGGCCACACATACCGTGGTTAATGATGTGTTGCAACCAATTCCCCCAGTAACAATGAGTGAGGCACTGTCAGTGCAGCAGAAACAAGAGGCAAAGGAGTTCCTGCAGAAAAACAGAAGGAAGTGTTCTGACCTACCAGGCCGTACCTACCTGATAAAACACCACGTTAGAACTGAGCCTCACAGTAGGGCCTCATGCACACGAACACGTATTTTCTTTCCGTGTCCGTTACGTTTTTTTTACGGACCGTATACGGAACAATTCATTTCAATGGGTTCGCAAAAAAAAAAAGGAGGTTACTCCGTGTGCATTCCGTTTCCGTATGTCCGTATTTCAGTTCCGCAAAAAAATAGAACATGTCCTAATTATTGTCCGCATTACGGACAAGGATAAGACTGTTCTACTAGGGGCCAGCTGTTTCGTTCCGCAAAATACGGAATGCACACGGACGTCATCCATATTTTTTGCGGATCCGTTTTTTATGGACCGCAAAATACATATGGTCGTGTGCATGAGGCCTTAGGTGAACCTAAAGCCATACAGGATACCAAAAGCGCTCAGAGAGGCGGTATCCTCTGAGGTCCGGTGCATCCCCGAATTAGGGGTCATCGAGGCATCTACCAGTGAGTGGTCGAGCCCTGTTGTACTAATCCCGAAGCCCAATGGGACTTGGAGGTTCTGCAACGATTTCAGGAAGTTAAATGAGGTGTAAAGTTTGACGCGTTCCCCATGCCCAGAGTGGATGAACTTATTGAGAGGCTTGGGAAGGTGAGGTACATCACAACCCTTGATATAACAAGGGGTTATTGGCAGATACCATTGTCAGAGGAGGCTAAAGAGAAGACGGCATTCTCCACTCTGCTGAAGCAAATGTATCTTTCTGGATTTCCGCTAAGGAACCTGGGTGAGATATACACTCCCTCCACTACTTTACCGTACACATTACCACATAGCCCTCACCTCTTCTCCAGACCGGAGGTCTGGGCACTTTTAGCGACCATACAATGTACTCTGGACAATGCATCTGCGTTTCCCTGCAATCTTCATGGTCTATGTTCAACTTTGAAACATACATTTTGCAAGGAGAGAAACCACCTGGTCACTCTTGCATATTTCTCCTTGTTTTGTTTCATCCAGTCTAAAGGAGCATGGTCTGTCACCAACACAAATCTTCTACCCAGCAGATTATATTTAAGCGCCTCCAGTGCCCATTTAATGGTCAGACACTCTCGTTCCACTATGGCGTAATTTTTCTCTGCTGGGATCAGTTTTCTGCTCAGGTACCTCACTGGGTGCTCCTCCCCATTTACCACCTGTGACAGGACCGCTCCCAAGCCTGTATCAGACTCATCCGTCTGGACCAGAAACTCTTTTCCGAAATCCGGGAAACGAGCACTGGTTGTAGTCGACTTTAGTCTCTGAAAAGCCTTTTCTGCCTCTGGGGTTCACTTTACCATTACCAGCTTAGATCCTTTTGTTAAATCAGTCAATAGTGATGCTATCGAGGCAAAATTTGGCACAAACCGACGGTAGTTCCCGGTTATGTCAAGTAAGGCCCTGACTTCTTTCATTGCAGGCTTAGGCCAGTTCTGTATTGCCTCCACTTTATTGACCTGGGGTTTAACCAGCCCTTTACCAATAATGTAGCCCAGGTATTTGGCTTCCTCTAGACCCTCTGCTCACTTCTCAGGGTTTATGGTCAGGCCCGCATCACTAATAGAGTCTATCACGGCCTGTACCTTACAGAGGTGACTTTTCCAAATGACCACATCGTGTAGGTAAGTGGCAGCGTAGTCACAATGTGGTCTCAAGATTAGGTCCATCAACCTCTGGAACGTAGCAGGGGCTCCATGTAGCATCACCACATACTGGGATAGCCCCTCTGGAGTGGAGCATAGTCTGCTGGAGATGTTTCTTTAAAGAGGACCTTTCATCTGAATCAAGTAAGTAAACTGAATATACATACATGGAGAGCGGCGCCCAGGGATCCCCCTGCACTTACTATTATCCCCGGGCGCCGCTCCGTTCTCCGGTTATAGGCTCCGGTAAAGTCACAGTTAGGCTCCACCCATTTGAGCCTGCCGGCGTCTCTTTCTCCTATGTTGTAGCGCTGGCCAATCGCAGCGCTCAGCTCATAGCATGGCTAAGAGCTGAGCGCTGCGATTGGCCAGCGCTACAGCATAGGAGAAAGAGACGCCGGCAGGCTCAAATGGGTGGAGCCTAACTGTGACTTTACCGGAGCCTATAACCGGAGAACGGAGCGGCGCCCGGGGATAATAGTAAGTGCAGGGGGATCCCTGGGCGCCGCTCTCCATGTATGTATATTCAGTTTACTTACTTGATTCAGATGAAAGGTCCTCTTTAAGTTTAGATGGGTTGGATTTCTTTGGACTGGGAGATAGGATTGGTAGAGGCATTTCCCAGTCCACCCCCCTCCATTACAGGTTTTCCCCTAGCTCGAGGTGATCCCAGGTGAGGCCTGTAGGGATCATCACTGGGGACATAAAGCAGACCTCAGAATGTCAGTCTGGGTAATGAAGCCTGGAGAGATGACCTGTGTGGGTAGAGCTTGGTGACTGACTGACCGTGAGGCTGAGTGAAGCCTGATCTTCCCTGGTGTGAACAGGACTCTATAGGAGAGACAGGAACCGCCTGTGTATTAGGACGGGCAGGGATTTATTATGCTTTATGTGATGTTATGCTGGTGCTATTCACCGCTCTGAGGGACGCTATAACTTGGATGCTGCTCTGTTATGCTGAAGTGACCAAATAAAGCACCGTTTGGACTTTGAAACCGCCGTCTCCGTGAAAATCAGTCGTTGCCATCCGCACTGCGAGTACAGATCCCTGCAGTGTCTACATCCGGAAAGCCCTACTGGACCTCAGGGTTGGAATTCCTCATCGCCCCTGCTTCGCTTTTTAATTCGTGTTTTGTATGATTTCACGGGTCTTTTGATTACTCGGCTGAGGAAGGGAAATTAATATTTATTCTACAGCGACGAATGAGCGGAATCAGAGATTGTATTATACAGAATAAAAACCAGAAATTCTGTGCGTTGTCCGTCTGATCTGATGTGTGTAATCCTTCTTCTGGTAGATGATTTCTTAGGTTGGGGGAGGGGAACATAGACAGGGGGAGCGTTGTATGTGGGCAGTATAAACAGTGGAGGTGCCGGCTGTGAGTCACCGCCCCAAACTCCTCCCTGGTCTGACTGCTGCTGGACCAGACTGGTAAGTAATCCTCTCTGCAAGGTTGTCAGCCTTCCTTTTACATTTTTTGGGACAAATTATCCAAAAATCACGAGCAGCCTAAAATGTTCCCGGACATATTCCCCGCCCCCTTTTTAGAGATGACGCCCCCTATTCCACGCCCTCATAATGTCTTATAAAGAATGCCTTTGAATGACAAACATCTCCAGAACTAAAGTGGTTGGACAGTAGTTAAAAAAAAAAATATGGCAGCAGCATATGTTCCATCCCCGCCGCTGTAATCTGAGTGCCCCGACCGCCATGATGACTTCTTTAAGCCATATCTTCTCTCTGCAGAGTTTACCACACAGGCTTCTTAGGTTCCTCACTTCTCTATCATCCTCCCCCTCCTGGTGTCCCAACAGTGTCATCCTGCTCCTACCCACAGTACTGTGCCCGCTGTGCTCCCTAATGCCCCCGAATACTATACTGCAGAAATAACAGTGCCATACAGATAGTGCCCCCATACTAACAGTGCTCCCCAAAGTCCCAATAATACTAATAATTCCCTCCCAGAGTGCCCTCATTAGTAACAGTGATAATGCAAGTACCCCTGTTAGCAGTAGTGCCCTCCATATTATGGCAAACAATAATAACACCCCCAAAAGTACCTCCGGTAGTAGTAATAATGCCTCATAATGGAAATAATGTTTCTCATGGTGCCTCCAGTAGTAATAAATTCCCTTATAGTGACCCAGCAGTAAAATTGCCCTCAGTTGCTCCAGTAGTGATAAAGACCCCCATAGTGCATCCCAGAAGTAATAAGACCCCTCTATAATGCTCCCATATAGTGCACCCAGTAACCTAAATGCTCCCCTATAGTGGCCAGTGAAGCTTAAACGGCCCCCGGCAGTAGTTTAAATGGTCCTGTATAGTTCCCCCAGTAGTTTAAATGGTCCCCTATAGAGCCCCTCCAGTAGCAGGGCCAGGATGAGGTAGTTTGGCGCCCTAGGCTGAGCAAGCAAAAGTGACCCTACTTACTAAAAAATAGATTAAAACACATTTAAAAGGAGCAGGCAGGGGCAGATCCAGTCACTTACAGGTGACGTCTACACGGATTTCAGTTCTTCACTTTCCTTTTCTTCTCCGTTTGGCCCAGACCATCACGGGCAGACGTCTTTAGTCAGTTGTGTGCAGCCCCCTCTGCCACATAAGAAGACAGGAAACTGAGAAAGAAGCCGCGCTGTCATTGGTGGCCAGTGGACTCCTCTTCATGACGTCTGTCTCCTCTTATCAGGTACCATCTCCCTGCACTGTGCACGCATGCGCAGTGCAGACCTCAGACATTGGGCACAGATTTTACGGACAGCGTTGTTTTCTGCCGGACGCTATAGACAAAAAGAATTAAACACTCGGTTTTTACGGACTGACTGCAAATTCAAGACACTGGAGAGGAAGCAGTTAACATGGCCAGATTAAGGAAATATTTCCTGACAACCATTCATACATATTTTTGTAATTATGTTCTATTGTCAGATAAAGCTGGTTAATATGTAATAAAACCCATTTTAATATATCACCCGTTAATAGTTACATTGGGAAAACCTGGAGGATTAGAGGAGTCTATGGCTGCATGGAGACGACCATAACAGAGCTCCACATGGGAGGTGCTGCACTAACCTATAGGCCACAGTGTCAGCCAATCAGAGCGCATTCCATATGCAAATGAGTTGGAGCTATATGCAAATAAGCTGTGGCAAATGGAGCACAAGCAACCTCTTTTTAACCAAAATCTCCCCAATATTGATCACAACTTGAACTTCTAAAACAATAGGGTTTTTCAGCGCGGCTTACTCAGTTTATTGGCACTTTTTGTCGTACAATTCACATTTCTCCCTAAGTTAAAAGTCTCTGCCACAAAAGGCGCCTAGAGACCCGGCTGACTAGGCTCCTTGGGAAGGTGGGATTACAAGGGGACCACCAGCTAACTGTGACGCCCCCAAAGCCGGCCTGATTGTAACAACCTCCAGGGGTTGGATGATCAATCAAGGACGATGGGGGGTTGACCTAGAGTTGACTAGGTCAGGTAACGCACATGTGACGCCCTTGGGTGGCCAGATTGTGACAACCCCTAAGGTCCTATCAACCTCGACCTAGGGGTTGAATGATCATCGGCTAACCCCAGGGTTGACGGTGTCAGGTAACGCACATGATGTTAGCTGGTGGTCTCCTTGTGACGAGGTCAGTGTGGACGAGGTCAATCCCCCTTCCCTTTTTTTTTATCAAGAGCTTTGCTCGCTATAAGGTCAGTGCAGTTGCAGCGCTGGGGTCGGGGGTACAAATCCCCCCCCCCCTTCTTCGCTGCTGCTGTCTATGACAAAGACCGCAGCAGCGGACAGGAAAAGAGAAGGGAGACGCCACGTGCGCCGTTTCCTCATACAGCTGCTTAGCGGGGGTGCTGGGTGGCGGACCCTGCAGAGATCTCACATTAATCACCTATCTGGAGGATAGGTCATCAGTAGTAAAAGACTGGACAACCCCTTCAAGTTCTTGCACTGTGACTTGTGGTATAGCACAGCTGAGCTACTTTCACACTGTATGTATGGTGATGTAGCAGAGCTCAAGTAGTTGCACAATAGAAGCGGATAGTGGAGCTAAGTAACTTTCAGTAACAGCCATGACTTTACTAAATATCGCAAACAGAAAGGAACAGGAAGGTGGAGACGCCGGGGACAAGACTGAATAAACAGGCAGCGTCCAACCGCCAGAGGTGGCTTTAAATAATCTGGCAGTTTGACATGATGGGCACATGCCGGCTTTCCTGGGCAACCTGACGCACTGGAGATGAGGAAGGACTCCTTACTTCCTGATTGACAAAGCCAGGTTCATACCTGATCCTTTCACTTGGCCCTGTCAATCAAGATAGAGAGAGAAGGCTGCCAAAGGAAGCCAGAGGAGCAATGGTGCAGCGTGACTTGGGCCCGCCCTCGGTGCACTTAACTGCTCATTAGCATATGGATTCAAAGTACTTCATCTCCAGAATGAAGCAAGGGGTCGCTAAGTGAAAGCTATCATTACATTCAGCGGAGCTAGCTCTACCGGGCATTGTGCCTGCTGAATTTCCTGACCGCAGGCTCCTTCCACCTGATTTATCCTATTGTCATGTAGTCCTGATGTAGTCGTAGCAGAAACAGTCCCTGGAAACTAAACCTTTACATATCAATACTTCTCACAGCTGACATTACAGTTGTATCCAGTCTAGAAAATCCTCTCTGAGCTAAAGTCTCCAGAATGATACATTTCACTTGCACTGATACATTGTAACAAACTGTCAGGACAGGAGAGAGATTTCAGAATTTTATGTAAAATAGGAACATTCCTTAAATGTTAAACTTCATCGTTTTTAGGTTCACTCATCTGTGCTCATTAATTTTCATTGTGGTCAGAGCTGCAAATCTGCTCCATAGACATACACGCAGGGGTGTAACGATCGCGGTCGCAGAGAGTGCGACTGCGATCGGGCCCGGGGGGAGGGAGGACCCGCTGCAGGCCGCAAGTGCGGGCGGGCCCTGCGAGTTAACTAATCTGTGCACTGAGGAACTTGATCACCTGCTGCCTGTGTGTCGCAGATGACAAATCATCACACCGTCCCTCACTCAGCTGCTGCCGCTCCTCCGCCGGGCCCTCCCTCAAGCTACACACACGCCCACAATACGCCCACATGACCAGGCAGCTAGGACGCACCCGCCGCGGCCCTCTCTCACCTCATACCGCTGGTCTGGAAGCGGCCGCGTGACCCGTCACTCCGCTCCTGCGAGATGAGAGTCTGACGTCACGAGAGTAGACTCTAGGCGCGCAGGCGCAGCAAGAGCCCGTCAGAGCAGATTTAAAAGCGCCCCAGCGTCAGCCAGCGCAGATTAGAGGGCGCGACTCCGCGAGGAAGAGAGACTGAGTGAGAGACATAGAGAGACCGGCCGACCGACCAACCGACCAACCAAGTCACCAGACACGAAGCATCAAGGGCGAGCGCTGGGCGTTGCAGCAGAAGTACTCCAGGACCATCTGCCTGGACTGGTCTATAGACTGGTAGGTAGTATTAGTAATGTAATGATTCATCCATCCATCTGCCCCACCCACACCCTGATTTCAGACATCATTTCCGTCCACTGATCATCCATCCATCCATCCGCCCACCCCCTGAATTTAGACATTATTATTGTCTGAAATCAGGGCCGGGGTGGGGCGGATGGATGGATGGACCATCAGTGGATGGTAATAAATTATTGCTGTCCACTGATGATCCATCCATGATCCGCCCCACCCGCACCCTGATTTCAGACATTATTATTACCGCCCAATTATGCCACTTACTAAATGCTACCATCTCCTTTCCTACAGTGAGAACAAATTGGTTCCTTTCTACTTGATGCCTCCTCGTTGGACCTGGCTCGTTAATTTTGATGATTCATTTGGATTTCTGTTCTGGTTAAGAAGCACGACTCTTACTTATTCACAATCAAATTTCAGTAAGTAAAAAAATGTATTATATTTGAAATTCTTATCTAATTGGGCACCAAACTGACAGCCAATATTCTGTGATTATTATCTTTTTTAATTGTAGGTGATTTACCAAGATATTGGTCAAGAAGGTTTATGCCTTATGTGGGGAATCTTTGTTCTGGAATACTTTAACATTTTTTTCTATATTTTATATGGTACCGTAAAAAAAAAAAAATTAAAACCCCTATCTCCTTCTATTTAATATTCGACTACAACACTTTCATAACGGGAGTGGGCGGAGGCTTGGGGTGCACGGAGGCTTGGGGTGGGGGGCCCCAATTCAAAGTTTGCCCTGGGGCCCATAGAACTCTAGTTACGCCACTGCATAGAGGAAAGTGATACATTTTGGAGTCACTGCAGTCACCACTAGAGGGAGCTCAGGAGGTTACTGAATGCTGTTTTATTATAGAAATCAATGTGTAACAGTCTGTAGTGAGCTCCCTCTAGTGGTGACTGCAGGTGGAGAGATTTGAATCCTTTATGTCTACGCATCAGATTTAGAGCTCTGTGTTAGCTATAGTATGGAGCCATCAGCACATCATTTTCTACCTGTTTACATCAGATGAAGAGCGGCATTCTCTGTAATAAAGACACTGTGGTCGCTGTATGCAGCAGTCATTCATGTAGGAAGTGTTTCTCACTGTCATATTGTTGTGGATATTACCTGTGGCTTCCTGGCTGGGGGCAGTAGTACTCCAGCCTTGTTTGGTGATGGAGCTCTGCTCCTTTCCTTGGTGATTCTGCCCAGTCCTTGAGGGCCACCTTGTTGGACATAAATTGTCTTCCTTTTGTATGCTCCTTATACCCTACCTCACTTGTTGTATGTTAGGTGTGGGTTGATGTTCAGGGTGTTTTGTACATCTTGATTGTCGTTACATGTCTGGGCTGTTGTTGATGTTTGTCCCTGCATGTATGTAAGATGTCTTCCCTGTGTGTCCTCCGGAAGGGGGTTGGTTTCCTGGAGGGGTGAACCACTAGCTTGTATGCAGCGCTGCCTGGGGCTGCCATGCACCTTGTGGCATGGGGGTCCTGGCGGAGTCTGGTGTGCTGGATACCTGTGTGAGTTGCTGGTACGGTGTCCTGTTTGGTGTTAGGGCTCCTGTACATATCCACGGGTTCCAGTCGTGGAGACTTCAGCAGGTAAGTGTGTTGTCTTGTGTTCTTACCTGCCGATCCTCTTGCTGTATATGGTCTCTCCTTTTCCCTGCTACTTGGTCTTTGGAGACTCCTGTTCTTCCGTGTCTTGGATGAACAGGACGTTTCTCCCCTGCTCCTATGTGTGAGATTATCAGGTCGACTCAGGGTCCCAGATTCCCAGGGTATGAGCCGTCCTACCATCGGGGTCCGCTCATACGGTGAGGAGTTAGGGAGAGGATTAGGGACGCTATAGGAGGTGACCTGCTTCCCTTTTCCTGGCTCCTTGGCCTTGCAGCTATCCAATTATCCTTTTACATTGTACGGTGGGGGGTTTCCCCCACACCCACCGTGACAATTTATGTCCAACAAAGTGGCCCTCAAGGACTGGGTAGAATCACCCAGGAAAGGAGCAGAGCTCCATCACCAAACAAGGCTGGAGTACCACTGCCTCCAGCTTGGAAGCCACAGGTAATATCCACATCATGGCCACACCCAGGACACACCTAAATCCCCACTAGCTAGATGATATACCCCTCGCTCACCAAACCGCAGGGAGACACTCCTTAACCACCTCAGCCCCCCTAGCTTAAACCCCCTTAATGACCAGACCACTTTTTACAATTCTACGCTACACTACTTTCACGGTTTATTGCTCGGTCATACAACTTACCACCCAAATGAATTTTACCTCCTCTTCTTCTCACTAATAGAGCTTTCATTTGGTGGTATTTCATTGCTGCTGACATTTTTTGTTATTAATCGAAATTGACCGAAATTTTTGCAAAGAAATTACATTTTTCACTTTCAGTTGTAAAATTTTTCAAATAAAACTACATTTCTATATAAATTTGTCTCTAAAATTATTGTTCTACATGTCTTTGATGAAAAAAATGCAATAAGTGTATATTTATTGGTTTGTGCAAAAGTTATAGCTTTTACAATCTATGGTACAAAAATGTGAATTTCCGCATTTTGAAGCAGCTCTGACTTTCTGAGCACCTGTCATGTTTCCGCAGGTTCTACAATGCCCAGACAGTAGAAACACCCCACAAATGACCCCATTTCGGAAAGTAGACACCCTAAGGTATTCGCTGATTGGCATAGTGAGTTCATGGAAGTTTTTCTTTTTTGTCACAAGTTAGCGGAAAATGATATATTTATTTTATTTTATTTTTTTTTCCTTACAAAGTCTCATATTCCACTAACTTGTGACAAAAAATAAAAACTTCCATGAACTCACTATGCCCATCACAAAATACCTTGGGGTGTCTTCTTTCCAAAATGGGGTCACTTGTGGGGTATTTATACTGCCCTGGCATTTTAGGGGCCCTAAAGCGTGAGAAGTAGTTTGGAATCCAAATGCGTAAAAAATGCCCTGTGAAATCGGAAAGATACTCTTTTGAATTTGGGCCCCTTTGCGCACCTAGGCTGCGCACCTAGGCTGCAAAAAAGTGTCACACATCTGGTATCGCCGTACTCAGAAGAATTAGGGCAATGTGTTTTGGGGTGTCTTTTTACATATACCCATGATGGGTGAGAGAAATATCTCGAAAAATATTTTTTTATACAAAGTTGTCATTTTAGAGAGATATTTCTCTCACCCAGCATGGGTATATGTAAAAAGACAAAACACCCCAAAACACATTGCCCAACTTCTCCTGAGTACGGCGATACCACATGTGTGACACTTTTTTGCAGCCTAGGTGCGCAAAGGGGCCTAAATTCTAAAGAGCACCTTATAGGAGGGCATTTTTAGACATTTGGATTCCAGACTTTTACTCACGCTTTAGGGCCCCTAAAATGCCCCACATGTGACCCCATTTTGGAAAGAAGACACCCCAAGGTATTCCGTGAGGGGCATGGCGAGTTCATATAAGATTTTTTTTTTTGCACAAGTTAGCGGAAATTTTTTTTTGTTTTGTTTTTTCGCACAAAGTCTCCCTTTCCGCTAACTTGGGACAAAAAGTTCAATCTTTCATGGACTCAATATGCCCCTCGGCGAATACCTTGGGGTGTCTTCTTTCCAAAATGGGGTCATTTGTGGGGTGTTTGTACTGCCCTGGCATTTGAGGGTCTCCGCAATCATTAGATGTATGACCAGCATTAGGAGTTTCTGCTATTCTACTTATATTGAGCATACGGGTAATGAGATTATAATTTTTCCCTTCAGCCTCTGGGCTGAAAGAAAAAATGAACGGCACAGATTTCTTCATTCGCATCGATCAAAGTGGATGAAAAAATCTCTGCCAAAAAATGTGCAAAAAAAAAAAGGAGGGGAAAGGCGTCTGCCAGGACATAGGAGCTCCGCCCAACATCCAAACCCACTTAGCCGGTATGCCCTGGCAAACCCGATTTCTCCATTCACATCAATAGATGTGGATGAATAAATCATTGCCAGGATTTTTTATTTTTTTTAATAAAAAATGTTTGCCAAAGCTCATAAGCCTCGGCAAACGTATCTTTTTTACTGCAGAGGAGAAATCTCGTCTTGCAGCGCCGCATACACCGACTTTTGTGTAATCTGACAGCAGCGCAATGCTTCTGTCAGAATGCACATCAGTGCTGCAGCTAGTCGATCGGTTGGTCCACCTAGAAGGTAAAAAAAAAAAAGAAAAAACAGGCCGCAACGCAATAAATTTATTAACATTAACTTTATATAACATTTGAACAGAACATTAACTTTTATAAACTTTATTGAACTTTTGGAACAGAACATTAACTTTTTTGCTTACCTGTGTTTTTTTTTTTTTTTTTTACCTTTTATAGGACAAACCTCTCCTTCCCCATGGGACAATGTGCAAAGCGCAAATCGCCCAGAGATGTGGCGAAGTACATTATGCACTTTGTCCCAGGTGAAAGGAGAGGTTTGCAGCAGCTGTGAGTGTGAGGGCCCTAACAGCCCTGTGTGCCTGTCCTGTGTAACGTAATCCCTATGCTAAGTGTACCTGTGTGTGGTACTTGCGGAAACACTCCCCTAAGCATAGGGCAGGGTGGTCAGGGCAGTCAGGACAGAAATAGCGGGTGTCACGCCTTATTCAACTCCTGCTACAGACACGACTTTTTTTTCGGGGTGGCGCTTGGTTTGAGGTACCAGCAACGACATTGGGGACATGTCGCTCGTGTAAACGGCTCACTACACTGGTGGATGGGGCCACAGAACCTCCTGGATACAGGAGGTTCTCGATGATCTCTTCCTGAAATTTGAGGAAGGATCGTGTTCTCCTAGCCTTACTGTAGAGAACAAAACTATTGTACATCGCCAATTGAATCAAATATACAGACACCTTCTTATACCAGCGTCTGGTGCGTCGGGAATCTAAATAAGGAGCCAACATCTGGTCATTGAAGTCCACCCCTCCCATGAGCACATTATAGTCATGGACCGAGAGGGGCTTTTCAATGACACTGGTTGCCGTTTCTATTTGTATTGTCGTGTCTGCGTGAATGGAGGAGAGCATGTAAACGTTACGCTTGTCTCTCCATTTCACCGCGAGCAGTTATTCGTTACACAAGGCAGCCCTCTCCCCCCTTGCAAGACGGGTGGTGTAACGGATCGTTTCAGCAGACAAGGGGTTAAAATCCGTTTAGGCGATGTGCCCCTTTCTGAGAGACAGGCACAGCTACTGCAGGACACCAACCTCCCGAACTGGATACAAAATAGCACTCCAAACTGGAACCTCACGAATAGCTGCTAGCAGACGAACAGGAATCAGATTACACTCCGGGCAATCGGTCTCTAACAGCATACAGCGGATCCCCCCAATAACGAGACAAGGCTCCGTGTTGAGGGTCAAGCAGTGGTCTGACTGTACTTCACGTACAGCCCCTTTCTTCATAAACCACAAACATAGTACTGCCCACAGGGGTTTGAAATATAACCAATCAGTAATTTACAACACATACAATGTAACTACAGCAACCAATCGTTCACGCCCCCAGAGGACCAGAATGAAGACTGTGACATAGGACAGATACAACATATCCCCACAATGCATCATGGTTTCCTACTCTCTGTCCCGGAGACAACCTGAGGAGTAATCCAATTATCTCTCAGGACAAAGAGAAATCACCAATACACGTGTATACAACAGGACAGACATCACCATTTAAACACACAATGGGACAATGGCACAATAGAAACACACCCAGCATTTCCTCCCAAGCTGACAAGTTACACTTATTATAAATTGTTACAACTTTGTGAGTTTACATTGGCCATACATATAACTAACATCAATTTAAACAGTATAACTTGGGGACAAACCTATCCAAAATTCACTTGAATAGGTTCAGGGGTTTAAAAGTTAGTATATGGCCCATAATCCTGGGGCAAGAGGCCAGCATCCAGGCCTCTCCAAAACCCAGTGGCGAGGTTGGTTTCGCCACACATCTCCCCCCCCCAGGGAAGACTAACCAGATACCTAACCTCACGCCGGTCGGTACCTGAGTTAGTTTGGCAGCCCACCCACAACCCAATACTGGACCTGTTGCATTTGGTAGCCTGTCTCTGTCCTGTGAGTCCACCAAGGTTATGTTGGAAGCTGGTACTCCCGGTCTCTGTTTTGCTCCCTGGCTTAGAGTCTGGTTGTTGGAGGGGGAGACCGACTGTCTCTACCCGCTGTGCTGTAGGTGCAGAGACCACGGTCCCATCTGCACTGTTGTGGGGCTTACTGTCTCCCCCTGGTGCGTTAAGCTGCCGCTGGGGAGAGGGGGTAACGAGCTCCTCTCCCATACATACTTCCAGCCGCTGGGGAGGGTGACCGACCGTCTCCGCTCCCAATACAGTGTCCTGCTGCTGGGGAAAGGAGACTGGGCTCTCTATTCCCTGTTGGACACTCTGCCGCTGGGGGACAGGAC